>NW_007726606.1:489418-497683 GCF_000696425.1 Galeopterus variegatus
CTCCTTGTGATGTTCTCACCTGGTGGAAGGGTTGAGGGGTCTCTCTCTGGGGCCTCCTTTATAAGGGCACTAATGCCATTCATGAGGGCTCTGCTCCCATGACCTAATCACCCCTCAAAGGCCCTGTCTCCTAATACCATCACACTGATGATTAATTTTCAACAGGGGGACACAGACATTCAGACCATGGCACTTCGGATTTGGACATGATTTGAACCAACACGCTGCTGTTGACTCTCTTCAGAAATCTGGTAGTAGCCCTTGGACCTCATCCATTCCATGTAACTGTCATGTATTTTACTAATCTAAATAGCTTAAAAAAAAAAGTCCAGATCACTTAGGAAATAAAATATGAACAACTTAGGACAGAATTTGAATTTTCTAAGTGATGAACATTTCAACATAGTATATGTATCTCAATCCAAAGACATTCTATCCCTGAATTTAGGGGGAAATTTTTTTAAAAGTAGAGTTTATTTTAAAAAATTACTTCACAAACTCCCTAAGAGCACATCACTGCCTTACTGGATGAATCACATTGTTAACTTTCACTCCCCATCAACTTAAACGTCATCTCTCAAGGAACTGATGGGCCAGTTGACTCTAAATGAATTTGCCTTTCATGCCAGGTTGTTCCGTCCGCTTGCCTCAGAAATGATTTCAGGTCATTCCAATTTATTTAATTAATTTTAGAGATGAAATTATTTTGCCCAATAACTAGAAGGCTAATGGGACTTATTGTAATGGTTCAGTTCAGGTTTGTTGGTTTGAAAATAAACGCCTTCATTTCAATATTTGCCTTTTGGCTGCAGCCCGTTAACCAGTCACACACTGTAACCTCATTAACATCATGGCTTAATTGTAAGTTAATGTGCACCTAGTTTTTGTAAAGCAGGTTTCTCTCTTAACTGTCCAAGTCTTGCCTTCCCAATAGTCCCTGAATTGGCATTTCCAACTAATGGGTGGGTTCGTGTGACATAATTCATACTTTTAAACATAGTTTTATCGGTACCATGATCGTACAAATTTGAACTGATTTTTAGAAGTTAGAATAAAGTGAAGAAAATCCATCTCAGCTCACTAGAGCATAATTGTGGCATTGAGATTTGTGGGGGTGTACTACATCTGTATTTGGGTGGGGTTGCCAGTAGTAAAAGAGGGACAATAGAACCTCTATGGAATCGAAGGCAGAATTAAAATCTGCATGTTAATAGCTTTCCTGCCAGTCACGAATAAATTCATTCTTCACATCTTGGATATATAAAGCTTATTTCAAAATAAATTCTGGGGAACGTTCAACCTGATTGAATCTGCTGTAAGCTCTGTTAATATATTTGTTCGAGTCACTTGCACTCAAAAGCTTTTTAGACAGAATATCACTTTTTTATATTATTCATGGTAATGTAATTCCCCCTTTTAATCTCTTCAGGGTTTCCTATTAAGTCATGATATGTGGTTCAGAGAAAGTTAGATTGGCCATTAATCACACTATCTGGAGTTCTGTGTGTCTACTTTTTGTCCATCTCTTCAATCAGTCACTCGGTAGCAGCAAGACGTGGCCACTCCAGAACATTTGATCGAAGAGCTCTTGTTAAGAGATTAGGCTGCTAATCTGCAAGCCAGCTAATGGAAATCATTCTGGGCAAGGAAATAAAACTGAACAACATTAGCAAAATCGCTACATGTATTGGAATCAAGTACACTCTAAATGGCTTAATCTGACAATCTGAATATCAAGCCTAGGGGCAAAATGAACTCGTTAGATGATCTGAGTTATCCAAATACCTATACGATACACTTGTATTTGTATAATGTATGTGGGGCCAGACACACATCAGAGAGGGGGAATCTTCAAAGCATTTTTCAAATGAAAAATCAAGTGATCAGGCAAAATAAACAAGAACATAGTACACTAAAAAAAAAAAAAGAAGAAGAAAAGAAAAGGCAGGAAGGAAGAACTGAAGTGTTTTTTTCCCCACAATAAAGGGAAATGCCCATAGTGAAAACATCTAATTCATATTCGATAAATATTTATAGTTGAATTAAGTTACTTGGTGTAGATCTAATCTTTATTTCAAAAACACTGGTTGTTGGTTTTTAAAAAGTTCTTTGACTTTCTTTTCTTCCCTAAATCCATTTGTAATATAATAATTTGTTCCATACATAGTCAAAGAGTGGCAAAGCAGACCCAAGTGCTTGTGCGTCACAGAAACCGATTTTCCGCCTAGAACAGAGTCTGTGAACTTTGTATGTAAAGGGCTAGATGGTAAATATTTGTGTCCATCACAACTACTAATCGATGATGTATAGTGAAAGCAGCCATAGATAATATGGGAACAAATGGGCATGGTTGTGTGACAATAAAACTTTATTTACAAAAACAGGCAGTGGGCTGGCTTTGGCCCGTGAGTTGCAGTTTGCCAGCACATGTTTGTGTGGGAGACATAACTTAAAAGATCATTCACTTCTTTGATTTTTATGGTTTAAGAACATGGTATTTTCAACCATGGATGAGTGCTCGTGTTTTGAATTTTTTTTTTTTTTTCCTGACATAACTCAAAACCTTCGCTTTGGGATTTCTTGTTCACCCTGACACTTCCTGTCAAATATCTTACTCCTTTGCTCTCTTGGGATGGGCAGCAGAGCTGGGGTGGTTGGATGTGAAGGCAGGAGAGGGCCAGCATGGAGATGGTATGCTTTTCATACTTGGGTAACTTGGGAAAAAGTCAAGAGTTTGGAATGAAAGTCAAGATTCGGAACAAAAAGTTTTCAGACTGACCTCATTTTTTTTATGTGACTTGTTACTTGGCTGGAGGCTCAGGATTAATTGAAAAATCTGTTAGAGGGAGTATATTACAGTCTTTTGAGGACAGATGTTGCATAGTTAAGATTCTGAGTAACAGTCCATATATTCCATGACACAGATATTATGGATTCATACTGTTGATTAGAAGAAACCTGAGAAAATCAGAATCTTCCCTATCTTTTTCTGGGGGTTATTTAGAGGTCTCATCTTCTAAGCTCCTGTGTGTCATTGTCTGAATTTTCCCAAAGACAAGAGGGTTAGTGGTCATTTAAACTCATATGTATTTACACATATATTCAAATTTTTAACCTCAAAATTGACGCTGTGTACTAAGGAAATGCGAGAATAGCTCCCTCCTTTCTTGGAGGGACATGCATTGTACAATCGCAAATGCTGGAATGTTACAGGGAGGCTGGGCTCAAGTCATCTGTTTCTGTCACTCTTTCAAGGAAAGGACTCCCTGAGACCTGGAAGAGTATGTCTGCTAGCTGCTTGCTCTTCCTGCCTCTGCTGTGAATGGTGAATACCAAAAGCACGGGGCAAGCCCTTGTAGGCGCTTCTCACACCAGACATGCAGACTGAGAAGCACTTAATGCCCCGGCCTCCGGCCTCCATGAAGTGCCCCTGAAAAAGCAGACTTCCATCAGCTCTGTTTTCGCTCTGCCAGGACGCCTCCTCTGAAGTGATTGCTGTCCATTTTACCTCGAGCTCAGAATAAACAGAAAATACTTTCACCTTTCCTGTTCCAGGGTTAAGTGCCCAAGCAGGTGTTTCTGTCGTGTAGTTTCCAATTAGCAAAACCACCCCCTTTTCCTTGTGGCTGCAAAGGCAGGGAGATTTTGAGAACTGAGTGGGAGAGGTCTCTCGGCTGTGTCAACAGAACTTGTTCTTGGTAGGGCCCTAGCCCTCCTTGGCTTCCTAACCCACTGACTTTCTTATGTGTTCTTTGGGGCTCCCTCTGGAAGGAAAATGATGGAGAGGTCAGTGGGGGGTGACGCAAAGACCAAGCAAGGCCCTCCTTACATGGACCCGAAATTTCACCTGTAAATGTGACCTCCTGTTATCGCTGCACTCGCTTCACCCCATTCCCCCAAAAGCTTACACTTGTAATACTGTTCTGATGAAGCCATCTCACCCTGTAAACTGTCATCTGATTTATACGAAGCCATCTGCTTCCGTATGGGGTGTTTTATTTGGGATCCAGGAGGGGAGAAGGCGCATCTGCACCTTCAATAGCAGCAGAATCTTAATGAATAAAAGCACCGACAGTTATGTAGAAGGGAATAGTGTGATTCTATTTATAGTTTGACACAATTTTGTAATCCAGTTCCACACTGGATGTTTACTGTCAGTCAGGTGAGAGAAATTAACTTCTCTGCTGGTTTCCTGAGTTAGGTAGCTGTGCTCAGAGAAGCAACTGGGAGCAACTGGGAGCCCAGCGAACACTGAGTGTTGGATGGGGGGGTCAGGTTTCCACGTGAGGAGCTGCTGCTCCCCAGCAAACAGGCATGTCGTTAACGTGCACATTCCAGCCCCAGGGGCAGGGGGCTTCTGCTACAGCTCTGTTAGCTGTTTCTGTTCCAGAGAAAAAGCAGGTTTTAAGTATGTTATTATTCGTTTATTCATTCATTCCTTCTTTATTCTTTCTTCATTCATTTTCCTTCTTTCCTTCCTCTTTGCATCTCTCCTTTTGTTTCTGTTTTAACAGGTTTTATTATTACTTGGGTGTGATGAGGCCAACAGATCAGGAGATGACTACCATTGAAGGATGGTTTGTTGCACTCCCAGATCCATCCGAGGGGCATCTACGCCGCAGGGAGCCGTGCAGGGCAGCACCGGGGCTGGTCAGGAAGCAGAGAAGGGGGAGCTGTGGGCAGGAGCTTTGGTTGTGGTTTCAACGGGAAGGCAGGGGCAAGGCGGGGTGAGCTGGCTTAGGACTGGCTAGTTTGGATCATTTTGGTGGGCTCTGGGGCACAGGGGTTGTCTCTTGTTGTCTGGTGCACGGCCATAGAGTGATTGGGGCAGGCGGGTGGTGGCCTGGCGTGTGAGAGCCCAATAAGGGAGGAAGTTGGGGTGTGGGCTCTGGGTTGGTTGGTTTACATGTGTGTAGTGAGCTCATGAATGGGTTGTTTACCATCTGTAGGAGTTGGCTAGAGCCCAGGAGGCAGACATGGCAGCAGGCTTGAGGCAATCATTTGTGAGAGGTGTGGTGCTCTCATAGAAGGAGAGGATCCGTGTGGCCAATAAACACGACTCAAATGTGGCTTTGGACTGAGAACAGTTCCCTGGGCAGATGTGGAGGTTGGAGGAGGAAGGCATGGGAGGAAACACAGGGTGAACAGAGCTGGTGAAGTCACTCAGGTGCTTGTGACTATGGCCCTGCAAGTCCTGCAGACTGACGTAGTGGTAGTATTGGTGGTCATGGCCGGCACTGGGGAGTGTGGCTGTACGGAGAGCTTCTGCATGGCTGAGGTTGGAACACAGGGGTTTGGGAGAGCAACCTCCATTAGCTTACCAAGAAAAGTCTAGAAAGATAGAGTGTAGTAACTGAGCAGAGGGCTTTGATGCCCTACTGAAGAGTTGGAACCTTTTCCTGGAGGCTTCTGACAGGCTTTCAAAGAGGAAGGCAACAGATCTGAGTTTTAAAACAAACTCTTTGAGCACGATGTAAGTTGGCAGAAGGTAACTGGCCAAACCATGTGGCATCTCTCACCCCAGTAGCATCCTGTAGCTGAAATGCAGAGGAGTGATGAAGATAGGCTGACCTGAGGTGGTAGCATGTGGACGGGAGGACTGGGTGGCCAGCTGCATGTGGACGTGATGGAAAGGGAAGGTAAGAGCAGTCCTGGAACGTTCACTGTTATTGAATTCCTTAAGCTCCATGCAGTAAAATCCGGGGTGGCTGAAGGATTGGCAGAAGGAGTAATAGATAGATAGGTGGATTGATAGAAGTAGTAGATAGATAGACATATACATACATATGTATAGATGTAGGTAAAGATATAGATATATACATATATTGTATGATTTATATACATACATATACATATGTGTACTCCACAAATATCTGTCTATCTATATCTACCTTTGGACAAAAATCCTCAGGCCAATCTTGTTTGGCTTTTAAAGTCATAATGTTAAAGAGAACCATTGAGATTACCTAAGTCAGTTCTCCATTTAATCACCTCGCTTCTATATTTTTGAGTCACACTGGTGGCACTTGGCTCTCAGAAGCCCACTGTCCACTCAGAACTCCTGACTGTGAATGGTGGCCCAGTGCTTTATGATGACAGCAGTGGGACCTGATGTAGGAGATGATCTGTTCCTTTCACAGAAACTATAAGTTTTACCCTATCATTAATTTTGCTGCATAGGCAGCCTGTTCTCCCACAAAGCACTGACTAAGAAGAAAAGGGGCCCAGAAAAACCAGCAGGGTCTGGCTGGCAGCTTGCGGCTCCCTGGCCATTTAAGGTCTGGAGGAAGATGGAGAGGTTGGCAGGAGCAAGGGAGAGTTTGGAAGGAAAGATCCCCTCCCCTTCCTTCCTTCCTTCTTTTTCTTTCTCTCTTTTTCCCTCTCTTTCTTTCAGGGATTTTTGATTATGGGTATAGTTAATGCCATGAATTTGCTAAAGAATCTCTCTAGTTTCTTATGATCCTCATTGGAGACATTCATATTTCGAAATTTAAATGTACTCTCCTATACTGTCTGGGGAAAGGAGGCATTTTTCATCCAAACTAAAGGAAAGGAAAGGTATTTCCTTTTATTCTCTTACCCATATTTCAAAAAAATTTTTTCTTAATATAGTACATTTGGCACAGTTATTGCTCAATAGTAGGAAGGCAGTGGTGTATAGGATACAGAACCCAAGCTTTGGACCTTGTGACTTTGGGCAAATTACTTATTCTCTTTGCATCTCAGTTTATTCATCTGAGTAATGGGGACAGTAGCATTGTCTAATTCTCAGGATTTTTGTGAGTATTCATCAAGATAATGCACAAGAGGGCCCATTACACATTCCCACTGACAGATTAGCACTTGTGTTTACTACTGGTATTATTATTGGGGTTGCTGCTGCAACCCTGAAGGCTTTGTTTCTTATCTGACCAAGGTGATAGGGGCAATATTCACTCTTTGGACTAGCAACAAAATCTGCAATTCCAAAGTATTTCACAT
The DNA here is from genome assembly GCF_000696425.1 of Galeopterus variegatus. Taxonomy (NCBI): domain Eukaryota; kingdom Metazoa; phylum Chordata; class Mammalia; order Dermoptera; family Cynocephalidae; genus Galeopterus; species Galeopterus variegatus. The sequence continues at coordinate 496,400 of NW_007726606.1, forward strand.
TTGGAGTGATTTTACTAGGGACTTAAGAGAAGCCTCCTGCTTTGACTGCTCATGAATGCCAGAGGAGGACTCTTCTGAGTGATGCCAAGTAGAAAAATGAGAACACCAGCTTAAATAAATGTTATCCTGATCTCTGCAGAATTGTGATGTCTCCAATTCTTAGAAGCGTCTACTATGGGTATTTATTATTCAGTGATAATAATAAATCGCTGCTTATGAAATCTAGGGGATCGAGTGTCGTGGAGGGGAGGAAGGAATGTGCAGAGAGAAGAGCTGTGAGACGGAGGTCCAGCCAGGCCCAGGCTATTAATCATCGCCCTCCATTATTTCCTGAGGATTCATTCATTGTTCCGTAGGTACCTAGAGGGTCAATTAGAGACCACAGACAGGCTTTTTCAAAGACACAGGAGGGTCAATTAGGCCCTCCTTATAATTTTCTGCTTTAACAGCAAATGCCAGCCTATCCTGTATCAGATGCAAGGGAGTTTGGAAATAAACAGGGTACTTTCCCTCCTCCTTTAAAAATAAAGAAAGATAAACCCAACAACCAGAAATGAAGGTGGTTGGAGATTGGGAACCGGTAGCTTGCTAGCTGTCAGGCTGTCTGGTTCAGGGGAGGCAAAGGGGATTTTATCAACGACTGAGACTTGTGGGAAGCAGAGTTCTCATGGGTTCAGAGCACCAGGAATGGTCAGGGAATTTCTATGATGGAACACTCTGCTCCCATATCCGAGGTGATTCATTTATCTTGGGTGCCATCTTAACTATGCTGGTATGAGAGCACAATTATAAAGTATCTACAACTGGAATGGTACGTGAAATCAACTGCGGTAGAGAACTGGACCAACACATGGTGAATCACCATGCCCACCACTGCTGCTGTCTGTGTTTAGGAAAGAATTTAAATGCACCTTTGCATTATTTTACCCAATACCACTTTTTGTTTTCCCTGGGATTGGCAAACACATTTTGAAACACACTATGATGAAATATAAAGAAGGGAATCATTCTAACTGGGGAGCAAGGATGGAAATGTGGAAAGAGATTGCTGGAAGTCCATGTACAACTGTTTTTACTCCTTTTTTGAAGTGGGATACTAGATCTTGATTCTGTCCATTTCTGAATACCTAATCTTGCTAACAGAATGAAAGATTATCATTATTGTTATTATTATTTTTGCCTTGAGACACTGTTGTACCGTCACATAGAGATTTGGAAGCAAAAGAGAAATGCTTTTAACATGTGAAAAGCCAATTCCAACTTTAGTGATCCCCCCCCCCCCCC
>NW_007726606.1:498330-540830 GCF_000696425.1 Galeopterus variegatus
CCCCCCCCCCCCCCCCGGGATCTCTGCAATACTTCTTAGCCCTTGATTGTCACGTTCATTCAGCAAGTGCTTTTTTTTTTTTTCCTTTTTGTCTTTTTTCGTGACTGGTAACGGGATCGCAACCCTCGGTATCGTGCCCACACCACGCTCAACCAGTGAGCGGACTGGTCTCTATATGGGATCCGAACCATCGGCCGGAGGGCCGCCGCACTCCCAAGCGCTGCACTCTACTGAGTGCGCCACCGGGCCAGCCCAGCAGCAAGTGCTTTTTGAGCACTGGCTATGTGCAGGCACTGTTCTAGGTGTTGGAGATACAGTCAAAAACAAGAAATGCAAAACCCCGTGCTCTTCCATTCTGGAACACTGGAGCCCTGGGCCTCTGGGACCTGTCTTGCTTCCAGGTCGTTTGTCCTATATGAAGTTCAATGAAGGGAATGAATGGTACTGAAGCCAAAGAGGATGAACTTGTGTCTACTGGAGCTTTCGCTAAAACTTCTGAAAACTGTTTCATTTTCCCCAGAAAGAGGACATGAATGTGCATTCCTTTAGGGCAGGGATTTTGTCTGTTTTGCTCATTGCTGCTGTTTCAGTGCCTGGCACATAGTAGGCCCTCAATGAATATTTGCTGACTGATGAGCTCGTGGAAGCGGGCAGTGATTCTGAAGGGCTTGTTTCACTCCCAGCCTTCAGAGAGGATTGCTTTCCCTTGAGCAGCCTCGCCCCAGCTGCTGCCGCCATATTGGGGACCAGCTTCCCTCTCTGCACTTTGGCCTCTGATCCCTGGATAAGAGGCAGAAACATTCTAATGGTTGGCCTCTTCTTACTCATTTTCCACTCCTGTCCTGGAAGTTGCACCTTTGTGGCTGGCAGATGTCTTTTGTTTGGCCTGCTGAGTTGTTTTGTTTGGGTTTTTTTTCTTTAAGATGAAATAAATTACTTGTCAACATTTTACAAATTGGGAGACTTCACTTCAAAATTGGGATTTCCTGCTTTTCTTGAAAAAGTAGATCTGGCATCAGTTGCCTGTGTTTCTACGTGGCACCAGTTGGCTAGGCTTGAGCAGCAGCTGCCTCTCTTTACCTGGGCACATGCCCTGTGGTTTTCCATAGTACCCTCAGGCCCACCTCACCTGTTATAGAAACTGCCTGGCCTCCTAGGCATTGGAGTTTGCAGTCACACTAATGCATGAGCCTGTCTGCTCACACCCAGCTGTTGTGGTGGCCTCTCATAGGCCTCCCTGGTTCCAGCCTCCAATAAGCTGGCCTCTGGTCATGTCGGCACTCCCCGGTCCAGCTGTGACGGTGCTCTGAAAGGCCAGGCCATTGTATGTGCACATCCTTCTGCCCAGAATACTCCTTTGCTGTTGTGGTGGCCTCTCATAGGCCTCCCTGGTTCCAGCCTCCAATAAGCTGGCCTCTGGTAATGTCGGCACTCCCCGGTCCAGCTGTGATGGTGCTCTGAAAGGCCAGGCCATTGTATGTGCACATCCTTCTGCCCAGAATACTCCTTTTCCTCCACCAAACTAAAGTTGGCTTTTTCAGAAGACTCATCTGAACCCTAAAGTCCCTTCTCTCCACAAGCTTCAGTCTGAGTTGGGTACCCTAATGCTCTCTACAACCACAGTTGTATTGTGGTTATCTGTTTCCTACTCTCTGGCCAGCTCAGACTATCATCCCGCTGACTCCAAGGACTTTATTGCTCATGGTCACATTCAGGGATCCAGGCAAGATCTGGGCACTGTGTGAAAGGACACGTAGTCCATTTTATTTGGAGTCTAGCATGGAAGCCAGACAGTGGTAGCCAAAGTTGAGACTGGACACAGGGCTGAAGTCCCCAGGTGACTCAAAAATTCCAGCAAGATTCTGGATTTTATCTTCATGGTAATGGAAATTCCTGGGAAGGTTTATGGATATTGTGGTATCTCGTGCATAATAAGGAGACCCAGTGTGAATTTTTGAAGGAGCCCTCTGTCTTTAGTGAAAAATAGATTTGCAAAGGGTGGGACTGGCAGCAGGTGGGCTCTTAGGATAGTCCAGGAAAGAGACCATGGTGGCCAAAGCCAGGGATGGATGTAGAGGGGCAAGTAGATTAAATTCTGCTGTGGGAAGGGGGAATAAGACATTATCCAGCCAATGAAGTGGTGAAAATAACTTAACCCTGTTTTTCCCCTTCCTCCCAGGCTCCACCTGTATCACTTGGGTGTATAGTCTCATTAAAATGTGTTGGAAGGCAACGACTCTGAGTGTAGCATGTGATTTTAAAGTGGCACTATTAGCAAATAGACAGTCTCTTGATTTTTAGTGTGCATTTATCTTTGTGTATTCCATGTGGATTTTCTTTTTCTTCTTTTTAATCCTCCTCCTTAAGGGAAACCCCCCTTCTTGAAGTAGCTTCTTGGTAGAGTGTTCTAACTAATGACTTTAATCTCATGAATGTATAGCAGAAGTGGACAGGAAACTCCTCAGCCCATTTATCTTACAGACCCCAAGTGAACAGGCACAAAACCACAAGTTCTACGCCTCTTCTCCCGCCTTTATTTTGTATTTCCCTTCAGTTTATGACTTGGCTTATAATCTGTTGCAGAAAGCCCAGTTCCCCAGCTTCCTCCCGAATCTACATTTTTTTGTGTTGTCTGAAATAGCCAAGGTCTCAGGAGATGGCCGTTATATTGCTTCAGAGAAATTAGTGACATTGAAAGGCTGTCATCTTTTTTTCTTGTAATTTTGGTCATGAGAAGAAATTTACAAAGCTGTTTTTTTTTGGTTTTTTCCTCCCATCTCTGCCCATGGTAGGGCTTTTCTCCACGTAGCAGCTTAGAATAAGTCAGTAGAAAGCAGGTACCTTTCGTAGAATAAATTCTGAACTCTGTTTGGATCTGAAATCTTTCTTACTTTAATTTAATAGCTGCTGGTCTGGATTCACTGATTAGAATATCATTACCATCATGAATAATATTAGTGATAAATATTGTTTAGAAGCCAATTCTTTAGTAATTAATGAAAAAATTTAGTGTAGCTATGGTGATTGAGTTCTTTGTTAAGAATTTTATACTCTTAAGTCATAGTGATTGTGAAAGCCAAATAAATAAATAGAGGGAAAAATTTTAATTTGTATTTTAAGGCTGGAGTTATTATATGCTGCTGTATTTGCTTTCTGTTGCAGCATAGCCAATTACCACACATGCAGCAGCTCAAATCAACACCCATTATTAGCTATAGTTCTACAGGTCAGAAGTCTGGAGATAGTATAGCTGGGTACTCTGCACAGAGTGTTACAAGGACAAATTAAGGGTGTCAGTTGGGGCTACATTTCTTCCTGCAGACTCTGGAGAAGATCCACTGCCAAACTCATTCTGGGTGTTGGCAGAATTCAGTTCCTAGCGGCTGTAAGACTGGGGTCCCTGTTTCCTTTCTGACTGTTAGCTGGTGGCTGCTGTCAGCTCCTGGAGGCCACCCACATTCCTTGACACTTGTCTCCCTGCATCTCCAAAGCCAGCAACAGAGACTTCTCATGCTTTGAATCCCCCTCGTGCTTTGATCTCTCTGGCTTTCCTTGACTCTGCTATCTAGACCCAGATTTAAAGGGCTCACATGATTCGGACAGTCTCCTTATCTTACGGGCAGCTCATTTGGAGCCTGAATTAACATCTCCAAAATCCTGCCACAACAGTGCCTAGATCAATGACTGATCAAATAACTGGGAGAAGCCAAGTTATTTGGCTCTGAGGATCTTAGGGGCTCACTTAGAATTTTCCCTACCAAGCCACATTTTTCTTTTTTTTTTAACTAACAGAAAACAAAGCCTAGATCTTTTCAGAGACTTTTTCAGAGACAGGAAATTTTTTTTTTTTTTTTAACTAACAGAAAACAAAGCCTAGATCTTTTCAGAGACTTTTTCAGAGACAGGAAGTTTAGTATAAACAAAAGGGGGTACATGAGGACGATTTAAAGCATAGAGAAAGGATGCTTAGGTAGAGATGAAGTCAGAGATTTGACTTGCCATCAATTGTGAGCCAAGCAAGTGATTTTGCTTGAAGAGACAGCACAGGGGGTGGGGTAAAGGAGTTCTGGGGGTCTTGATCTTCAGTTACCAGCAAATGGAGCTGAAATAAAAAAGTTTGGTCTCCCGTATGATCTGATTCAACTCATTATCTTCTCCGTGCCTCAGTGTCCCCATCTAGAATGGATTAATATTTAGGATTTCTGTAATGATTAAACACTGATAAGTGGTCGTTCAGTTATTAGTTCTGTTCAGGCATACAGTAGACACTCAATAAATGTCTCTTCTATTGTCCTTTTTTTCAGTTGGTGTTGTCAAAATAGATTGAATGCTAAGCCCTGGATTTGATCCAGGCACTCTGGAAATTGCTAACTTCTCAAACTTTTCCATGGCGGAATGCCTAACACGCTCAGGGATAAGGGCCTCGAGAGGCTTGGGAGCCTTGCCTCCAGCTCTCATGCCACACACAAAATTTCTCTGAAATCTCATCTTATCTCAAAAACCTGAGCAAATTCTGCATTCTACTGCTAATACAGCTGTGGTGCATTAATATGTGCCCTAGTGTTTTCACGACTCACCAGCTACACTCACACCCCGGGTGGGTATGTGTCTCTACTTTGTTCTCTCTTCCCCTGACATCCAGCAGCCCTGGCTGGGGGTGGCCAGTGAGGCTTCTAAGTTGTGCCATTTAAGGAGACACCCCCTCTCAGACGTATGAAGGTGCCCTCTCCATACTTGTTGGACCCTGAGCCTGTGGACTCCTTCAATGAATGCCCTGGGCGTCGCCCTTGCCTCCCCCAGGCTGACCCCATGGAGAGACCTGGTACCATGCATAGCTCTTTGTGGGACTCCACAGCTGGCCAATACCTGCATTCCTTTTAGGCCGTCTGTGCCTACTGACATTCTGATGGTTTCACTTTAAGGAGTGAAAACATTCGAGCCAGGCGTGGCGACCTTTGACACAGGGAAGACCTTGTGGATGGAAGTACTGAGCTCTCCAGTGTTGTAACAGAAAGGCAGGAGCTTGACCCAGGGACAGAGCCATCGCATCGTGTAACTTAACGTGGGAGCTCCTCGAGAAGGAGATGACACACAGTCGGTTAGTTACATAAAGACAACTCCAGCAAACTCAACAGCTCCGCAGCTCCGCGTCTTACCCTGCCATGTGCCATGCAGATCTCTCTGAAAAGGATTACAGATGTTCTTTTTTTTTAAAAATCCCTCCCCCTGTCTTTCTTTGCACCCACAGCACTCTGCACTTCAAGCTAAATATAATGTATCTGATTTCCCATCATACATACTAATCAGGTTTGAAAGTTGTCTTGTGAAGCTTTAAAAAGCTAGCCAAGAGCAGTGTGATTTCTCCAAAAGGATGTCTGCAATCAAGATGATTACATGGGAAAATAAATCATAATTTATATTGCTGAAAATGTCATTTGCAAAACACTTTGACAATACTTTCCTTTCAGTCTATTTTCCTGTGTATGGGATAAGTGCCGCCCTTCTGCAACTTTCCTTTTATTTTATTTATTTATTTCTTTTTAATGCTCTGGATATCATTGAAGCAGTTGTAGTTTCAGGGCAGTGTGGGGTGGTTTAGGAACACAACTGACAAGCATTGAAGCCCAAAATTGAACAATACCAATGTAGAAGAGAGAGTCTAAAGATATGCTGTATTTAGGATGCACACACTCATACACACATGCATGCATGCACATACTTTTTTTTTTTCTATTGAAATAGAACTTAAAGGTATACTTTTAGAATCAAAAGACTTTTAGGAGGCCATTTCTCTTCTATCCTGCTACATTTTCTTCCCCTGCCTTTGGCAGCTGGCCAATACTGGTATCAGAATCCTTGTCCTTGGTGTTATCAGCACCGTGCTCTAACCAACTGAGCTAACTGGCCAGACCTTACCTGCCTTTGAATTGATTAAACTATAGTAAATCACCCAAGAGAATTGATTAGTGATCTGATTCATTAACATCCTTTGGTATTAAGAACTATCTCTAATTGTTTTCTGGTTGACACATGTTAAGTCCACAAATGCCAACAGTTAGTATCTGTGGTGGGTTGTGAAACTGGCCACCAATTCTTCCCTCTTCTCCCTACATGTATGCCTTTGCCTTGTGAAGTTGTAGATCCTTCCCTCAAAACATGGAGTCGGTTTCTCCACCCCTGGAATCAGCATGCCTCATGGAACTGGCTTTGACCAATGGGGCATTTGTAAACATGAGGCAAGCAGAGGCTTGAAAAACACTTCTACATTGCTGAGCTTGGAACCCTTCCACTTCCGGGTGTGAACAAGTCTGGGCTAGCCTTCCGGGTTATGAGAGACAAACTGCCATGTTGCCACATTGCCCCAGCCAAGAACTAGCCAGCACCTAGAGGCAGATCCCCCTGGCAGACATCAGATACCTGCTGATGCATGGCCCAAATTGCTGACCCACAGAATCATGAGCTAAAAATATGTAGCTGCTGTTTGTAGACACTAATTTTTGGGATGATTTGTTGCACAGTAAAAATGGCGATAGTACTTATGAATGTGACTAAAAGCCATCGTAAAGGTTAGAGATTTGCAATCGTTGGCACTTTTCCTCCACTGTAGGCTTGGTATGTGGGATAATTCAGTTAGTTGGTAAGTAAACCCCTGCTGATACCCTAGCAAGTGTTTTCTAGCTCAGGAAGCATGAATATTCTATAGAGAAAGTTATGTGCAATAGGGATATTCAAGAACTTGAGGATCCTTGAAAATCTTGTGCTCTCTCACAAGGATCAGGTAGTAGGGTCTAAGGTAAGGGGATGTGCAGGTGGAGAGCGAATATTAACACATAGAGGACTCGGGGGAATACCTTTCCCTGAGGCCTCAGGTCAAGAAAAGACATATTTCTCCTAAGCAGTTGCTTTCTTTTTAAAATCTGTACTTCATATCCGATAGTGTTTCCTTCTTTTCTGTGGCCATTATGGAGCTCAAAAATAAATTTTGAATAGACTTTTCCCCACCTCCAACAAATTCACAGTACTATATGGCACCTCTCTGGGAACTAATTTCACCTGTTTTCTTCTATTTCTCCTTCTTCCTCTCTTTCTTTGGCTCACTTTTCCCCTACTCTTTTACTCATCCTTTTTTTATGTATATACTGTACATATTTAACACATGTCATCTCCAATCCCCCATCGTTTTTAATAAGGCAGATAGAAAATAAAAAACAAAATGAAACAAAAAACAGACCATGAAATTGTTCAAGCTCTAGGAACTGGAAGAAGAGCACAGGCAGGTTCTTGGGTTGTTCCCTGTCCAACCACCATAACAGGACAGAGCTTTACCTTGTCTATTCATTGATTCATCAGAGGCAGTGGAGCAGAGTAGATAGACCTTGGACTTTGGAGTTGGTGGTCCTGGGTTTGGATTCTGGCTCCATCCTGTATTAGTTTTCTATTGCTGCTATAACAAATTATTAAAAACTTAGTGGCTTCAAACAATACACAGGTATTATCTTAAAGTTCTAGAGGTCACACGTCCAAAATCAGTCTCACTGGGTCAAGGTGTCAGTAGGGATGGTTCCTTCAGGAGGCTCCAGGGGAGAATCTATTTCCTGGGCATTTTCAGTTTCTTAGAGGTCACCTGCATTCCTTGGCTTGTGGCTTCTTCCTCCATCTTCAAAGACAGCAGTGTAGTGTCATCGCATCTCCTTTACTGACTCTGCTTATGTTGTCCCATTGCCTTCTTCTAATCTGACCCTCCTGTGTGTTTCTTCTAAGGACCCACCCAGATAATCCAAGATAATCTCTACATCTCAAGGTCATTAACTTAATCGCACCTGCAAAGTCCCTTTTGCCATAGGTAATGGAATTACAGATTTTGGGGATTAAAATGTAGACTCTTGGGAGGAATCATCATTCTGTCTACCACAGCTACTAATTCTGGGCTTCAGATTCCATCATCCATAAAGCAGGGATAATAATATCCTTCAGGCTTTTTTAGGGAGGTAGAAAATATAAGCTTTATCAAAAGGGGTCACTTAGTGATTGGAGTCTTCATCATAAAACTGTCTTGAGGCCCATCTTTCAGGACTAGACTTCAGGCAATATCATACATTTTTTATCCACCCAACATTCATTAAACAGATATTTATACATTGGCTATTGTCTTGTCTGCTTGGACTGCTATGACAAAATACCATAGACTGGGTGGCTTAAACAATAGATTTTTATTTCTCACAGTTTTTAGTCTGGGAAGTCCAAGATCAAGGCAGATCTACTGTCTGGTAAGGGCTCTCTTTCAGGTTCCCAGATGGTGCCTTCTTGTGTCCTCTCATAGCAGAGAGAGGAAGGGCTCTGTTCTCCCTCTCTTCTTATAAGAACAGTAATCCCATCATGGAACTTTGCCACAGCCCCGTGTATCCTCATCAAACCTAATTACCTCTCAAAGGTCCCACCTCCAAATACCATCACACTGGGGGTTAGGGCTTCAACATATGAATTTTGGGGGGAGAGCGCAAACATTTAGTTCATAATAGCTATCTCATCAAATGTCTACTTAATGATGCAGAAAATAGCAAGGGTAGTGGGAAAAATGTGATAGCCAGGAGCGAGCCCTAGGGCTTTCCCAGTTCTGCCAAAAACAAGCTGTGCTGACTTGAGACTGTGGCTTCTCCTCTTGATCTTCTGTGGACTCGCCTGTAAAATGTGAAGTGTGAGAATACCCATGTCCTAGGTTGGGTCTGAGGACCGACCAAATGAAACCTTCTATGCCAAACTCTTTGTCACCAGGGAAGTTCTGGTGCTCGGAAGCAGCAGGGAGGTGTGGTTACTACCTCCTGAGACTTACAGCCTCTCCTCTTCTGTAGGCAAAAGCCCCTTTGGACATAGCTCACAATAGCACAGTCACCAACTGTGGAATTTTAGTGGCGCTAAAGTGAGTTTTCCTTTCTCCTCCTAGCACTCCCTGCCAGAAAGGTGGAAACATACAGTTGATTGAGCACGGATAGAGTACCCAAGACATGCTGATTGCTTTTTGTGCATTATTTGATTCATCAATCAGGAGGGCATGGCTGTCATCAATTTACAGTTGAGGGAATTGAAGATCAAAGGGCTTACGTGTCTGTGAACAGTAGTAGTAGTAGCAACAGTGTTGACAGCAATGATCATAGTAATTAAAATTGCAGGAACTGTGAGAGTTGTAATAGCAGAAACACGTTTATTGTGTGCTTTTAATGTGTCAGGCACTAGGCTGAAGTTACACGTTCTTTATTTAGTAGGTAGGCTTATCGTCCCCAATGTCAGATGAAGAAACTGAGGCTCTGAGTGGCCCAGTGATAATCACAAGACCCACTATATTGAAAGGGGAGACTGGCAGGAGCCCGATTTGAGCCCCTATATCTACTCACCTTTTCACAAGGCTGTGCTGGCCACCAGAACCTTTCCTCTTCTACTGCCAAGAAGTGGGATTTGTTTTGTTGTGAGAGGTCCCCAAGCTCACCCCTGCCTGCCACCATTCCAGACTGGTGTGTATTTAAAGGGTGCCCTTTGCTGCATAACTAGGGCGAAGGAGAACCAACCGGCTGGCCATGGAGACTTCCACCTGGCCCACGCTGCCTTTGTGTGAGTCAGGGAAGAGAAAAGGGGAAAGTTTTCCTCCTGCAATTGTGCCCACAACCCAGCAGAGCCTCTAGCTGGGGTGGTCTCGAGGAGGCCCATTACCAGGCTGGAGTGACAGAGTGTGGCGCGCCTGCAGCTCATCCCGTGTCTAATGGGACAGAAACGAGCACCCGACTGCCCTTGTTTTCCAGTGGCTCGTCCAGGGCTCTGCAAGGTTTATTAATCTTAGCGTATAATGGAAAACGCATTGCCATGTTAAATCTGGAGCCACTGCTCAGCGCTCTGCGGATTGAAGGCGGCAGGAGGCTTTGTCTTATTTACACACGATGCCTGCGAGAGACACTTAGGGCCGAAGAACACTGTCGTAAAAATCCATGCGGAATTCAAAAGTGTGCATTAATGCATGTGACCAGATGGTTCTAAAATATGCCACTTTAACCAAGAATCATCCTCTGAAGAACATTGACTGTGCATAATAACTGCTTTGAGTAGGCTCATAATTTTGGAAAATGTATGAGGTAGGGGAGGAAGATGAGGGAGAGAAATGGTTCCTACTTAGGATTACATTGTCCCTCCAAATGCCTGCATGGGGAAAAAAATCCACCCAATGCAGGGAACCATGGCAAGACTTAGACCATTGAGGATAGCTTTGAGTTATCACCCAGAAATTGCTTTCTGAGTTGTATATTAAAAAATAAAAAAAAAAAAAGGCTCCCAACTTTTTAAGTGCCAGAAACAGCCAGCTGTTAGTTAGATATCACAATGTTAATATTAGTGTCTGCAAGTATTTTCTTTTTTTTTTAAATTTTATTTTATTTTTATTTATTTATTTATTTTTTTTAAAAAGATGACCGGTAAGGGGATCTTAACCCTTGACTTGGTGTTGTCAGCACCACGCTCAGCCAGTGAGCGAACCGGCCATCCCTATATGGGATCCGAACCCGGGGCCTTGGTGTTATCAGCACCGCACTCTACCGTTTTTTTTTTTTTAAAAGATGACCGGTAAGGGGATCTTAACCCTTGACTTGGTGTTGTCAGCACCACGCTCAGCCAGTGAGCGAACCGGCCATCCCTATATGGGATCCGAACCCGGGGCCTTGGTGTTATCAGCACTGCACTCTCCCGAGTGAGCCACGGGCCGGCCCCAGCAAGTATTTTCTTAGTTTTGTTTTCTGCTTGTGTCTTACAAGTTTTAAGGGCCATCAGTAGAAGCATCTAATAATCCTAATGCTGTGGTATTTACACTTGAGGTCTTGTTATCCACTCCTCCCTTGGCTATGTAAACAGATGAATAACCTACTTTGGATTTACCCAGATGGGCCTTGCTGTAGACACCATGCACACTGAGACTGGAGGCACTCAGGTGTCAACCTTTCAGGCTTGCTCATTACAGGGGAAGAAGAGTCCTTGCCAGGTAAGCCATCACTGTGGGACAGGAAGAGTTACCAAATAGGCTGCTCTGTCTGAGGAATGCTCAGATTTGCAAACTGTTGTTTAGAATTACAGGAGACCTTGGGACTTTTTAAAAAGGAACCATATAAGCAGAAACGTGACTTTCCAAAAAGGAACCATGTGAGCAGAAACGTGACTTTCCTTAGCAAAGATGTACTGTTTGCAACAGAGAAGGGTCAGAAATAAAAAAGTACTTCTTTGTCTCTTTATACTGTGATTAAAACAAGTGGGTGCATTTTCATTGCATTAGAGCATTTCATTGCATTTTCCTTTATAAAACTTTTTATTTCACATTGCTCTTCAAACTCTACATCTTCATTTGAGTTTATTTAAAATAATACCATTTTGACATTCGCCTGTATGCTTTTCAACTGGTCATATCATCTAATTTATAATATACCTTTTAAGGAGCAGTTGGAAAAAAGAAAAAAAAATGTTAAGTGTTAATGATTCCTTTCCTAACTGCAATTTTGTCAACTCCATTTTGTACATATATGATTATGAAGCAATTTGCATGAAATTTACACCTTTTCAAATTTTGAAAATTGCCTTGTTGAAAAAGAATCACTGCACTTCTCAATACCACACTGATTAATCACAGTTATAGAGTAGACATAACATTTTTATTAAACTCTCAGTGAGCAGGAAAATTAGCACTTCCTGCAATAACGATACTAATTTCATTAGGGAACGTTTTCATTTATAAAGTGGTTCTTCCTTATCTTGAACCTTTTATCCTTTTCTTATTGACCAAAGAGAGGGCATATCTTTGGGCGCTGGTAATAAACCATATTCGTAATATGATGTGACCTCATCGACAAGCTGCTGCTTCTAGCTGATCATCTTCCTTGATCATAAATATCCATCGGTACCTCTTGTCACATGGTGCTCTTTGAGCTTCCTCTTTGAATTTCAAATGTGTAAGACATGGTTTCCATCCTTAAGAGCTTGCAGTGGCAAGATTAAAACTTTGAAACCATCAGGTAGATATTAAAAGTTATTGGCAAGATTAAAACTTTGAAACCATCAGGTAGATATAAAGATAAAGAAAATACAGTGTTTGTTGATTTATGTTCATCTAACTTCTTCATTGGATGGTTATAATAAAGGGGAAACAGATAAGAATACAGAAAGACTCGTGGTCTTGTTTGCCTTTTTAGAAATTGAACTATGCAAGCAAACTCAGGGGGAAACTACTGAGGTGGAAATAAAGACTGCTGGATTAAGAGTCTAAATTTCCAGTTCTACCATGAAGTCCTTTCTGAAACATGGTGGTAGATGAATTAATGTGACAATAACTTATTTACCACTTTCCTACTGGAAGCCAGGTGCTGCTCCAGGTGCTGAGAACATGCCAAGTGCCTCCTCCCACAGAGTTTGCATTCCGGTGGGAGAGCCAGGCAAGAAACAAGTAAATGACTAAATAAAATGTATTCTAATGGTGATGCATTTTCGGAAGCAAACACACATGGCGCTGGGATAGAAAGGAACTGCAAGGTTGGAGGAGGGGTGCGCTCTAGAAAGGATGGGCAGGCGAAGTTGAGGCTGCAGAGGTCAGAACGGCTGGCAGTGCAGAGAGCCAGAAGAAACACTTCCAGTAAGTGAAAAGGCACGCTGGCAAGTATTATTCATTGTTGAAGTGATTGTGTTGACCAGAGGGCTTGTTCATGTGCCCTGTGATTTTTAAATTTAGAATTGAGGTCTATGTTTGAAGGGAAATATTGATCCTTTCTTTGCATCTATGAGGAGAAGCCATATATATTCAAAGTAGAAGAAAAATGTACATTTCTGAATACCCACCAGGGGAGAAAGGGTCGGTGACAGATTCTAAATGTTAGTAGTGCAGATAACCTTTTCTTTATGTGTCAATTTTGTAAGTGTGTTAATTATATAGCTTTTATGTGCCAGTTATGGCTTAGAAAGGTAAATGACTTGCCCACGGTCATACCACCAGTAGACCTGAGAGCCAAGATTAATCATATATGAATCTGTGAAATTTCCCATTAAACATATATATATATATATATATATAGTATCACACACATTCATTAGATGCATTATGGTTTAACTTTATTAATAACTTTTCATTGGCGTATGTTCTATTTTGCCAACTTTATATACAGATTGTAAAGGGCAGGTGCCTGTCTTAGAATTCTGGGTGTCCTACGAAGAGTATCATATTACTGTAAACATGTGCATCTCATCAGTTAGAAGGCATTACAATTCAAACAACAATGAGAAATTATTTCACACTCACCAGATTGGAAACAATTAAGTAATGTGGCAATGGCAAGTATTGACAGGCACATAGAGAACCAGGAAATCTTATGCATTACTGTTGGGAGTGTAAACTGATACACCCATTTTGGAAAGTATTTTGGTATTATCTAATAAAATAGTATTTAACAACCTATGCAGTTTCCTTCCTATGAACATACCTTTGAGAAACTCTTGAGAATGAAGAAAAGTTCGAGAATGCTTCTGGCACATTATTTGTGATAGCAAAAAACTGAAAAATCTCCAAAGGCCATCCATAATAAAATGGGTATATAAATGGTAGTACATTCATATAATGGAATAGTAGATAGCAGTGAAAATAAATGAACTACCGTAACCTGCACCAACATAGAAGAATCTTAAAAATTTAATCTGGAATTTAAAAAGCAGTTGCATAGGAGAATATATATATAGCATGATTTCATTTATAAAAAGTTTAGAATGAAGGCAAAAAGTAAACATATTGTTTGAGGATATGGGTATATATAATAAAATTGTAAAGGAAGTGAATGAACACTAGAAAATATGAGTGAGCCCACACTGCTCAGCTTCTCCTTCCTTTTCCCTGTGTACTCTCTGCCTTACTAAGTTGTTCATCATTTTAGTACATTTTCTTATGCATAATTCTGAGGTCAGCCACCAGATTCTGGGTAGTGGGGACACAACAGTGATCTGTGAGCCCATGGCTTTCATCAGCCTCGCCTGCTTCCCGTCCTTCTCATACCATTTGCTCGTTCTTGATTTCTACTTGTACACATTCCACATTCTCTACTTGTGTATCATCTACTATTCTTACTATATGAATTAACACACATTTTGCAGCGTAACGCAACACACATTTATTATTGCATAGTTTCCAGGGTTCGGGAATCCGAACATGACTTAGCTCTGTCCTCTGCTTAGGGTCTCACAAGGTTGCAACCAGATATTGGCCAGGCTGTGTTCTGACCTGGTAGCTTGATTGGGGAAGAATCTGCTTCCAAGATGATTCACTTTAGTAGAAGACTTCATTTCTTTGCATCAGGGCCCAGCTTCTTGCTGACTGTTGGTGGTTGGCTGGAAGCAGCCCTCAGCAAATAGAGGTCACCTGCAGTTTCTTCCCATGGAGGCTTTCCCATCATGGCAGCATGCTTCATCAGGCCAGCAGGATGGAATCTCACATGTGCAATGTAGTCACAGGAGTGATACCCCATCACCTTTGCCATATTCTGTTGGCTAATAGCAAGTCAGAAGTCTTGTCCACATTCAAAGAGAGGCAATTACACAAGAGTGTAAATACCAGGAGGTGGGGATTGTGTAAAGCCACCTTAGAGTCTGTCTGTCATAACCTGATGTGTCTTCTCTCCCATTAATGTTCCTTAAGACTCTAAAACCTAAATCCCATCTCAAGCTATCTCTGATTGCTTCCTTTCTGGAAGCAGCAAGAAACCTTTGAGAAGCAAGAAGTCTCATGGCCAGAAAATATGCCTTTAAAAGCTGTCATCTATGTTGTCACAAAGGGCAGGATTTCATTCTTTTTTACAGCTAAATAATATTCCATTGTATATGTAGACAACAATTTCTTTATCTATTCCTGAACCCAGTGAAGTAAGCCAGACACAGAAAGACAAATATTAAAGGATCTCACTTATATATGGAATCTAAAAAAGTTGAACTCAGAGAAGCAGAGAGAGAGTAGAACGGTGGTTGCCAGGGAGTGGGAAAACTGGGGAGATGTTAGTCAAAGGGTATAAAGTTTCAGTTAGTAGATAAACAAGTTCTGGGGATCTAATATACAGCATGGGTGGTGATGGATGGTGTAAATTAATTTGATTGTGGTAATCATTACACAGTGTGTACATATATCAAATCATCACATTATATACCTTGAATGTATTCAATCTTTATTTGTCAATTAAATATTTTTTTAGAAGCTGTCATCTAAAGCCTTCAAATCCAAGTAGGAAGATTTTGGAGAAAGACTTTTACATGTGTTGATTGCAGTACTAAAGCCTCATTTAGCTGGGATAAGAAATCACCTCTAGGCTGGTCCCACTTGGAGGTGAGGGGCAGGCAATACATCAAAACTCACTTTTTTTTTTTTTAAATTTTCAAATAAAAGTTACTAGACTGTTGAAGATAAGGGTCTCTAAATTCTGTTCATACTAGGCGTTTAGAAAGTATTTTCCCAGAGGACAATAGACTGTAATAGCCTTATCTCCACATTGTAAGATGCACTGAGGATGTGCTGTTAATCTCACATTTGTCCAATACTCCATGTAAGTACTGAGGGATGCTCAGGAAACCAAGAGGATTTCTGCACTGAGAAAGACCCAGATGGTCTGTTCTTACCCCATCCTATGATCCTGGGACTTCAACTGTGCTTTGGATTGGGATATTTGACAAATATTTAGTGAGCACCTACTCTGTGTTTGGTACCATTATAAACCATGATGCAGTTTTGAAAGCACAACCTGAATAATGAATAGCACACTCTAAAGCCACTATCTGGTCTTGATTTTTTTTAACACTGTAAAGAAAAATGTCATTAAATCAAATCACAATAACTCCGTTTACTTTTAACCCAACGTGATGAAGTTAGCAATGTATGATGTGTCTCTGTATACACAGATGAAAAATGCCTAGACATATAGTCTGAGGGACATTTTTAAACATGTAAAAAATCAATTTTCATAAGGTTACATCTTTTTACCTTTTTATATAAAATATGCTATATTAAAAGAGAGATTAAATTTTACTCTGTGGTGGAAAATGCAAACACAAAATTATTTTTTCATTTTTCAGAGCATGCACTGGATTATCATTTATTTATGAGGCTTTTTTTAATCTAGAATATATGGAAATTTTTTCTCGAAGCACAATATGATATTGAATTGGGAATGTTGTCTGACAGTTCTCCTCTTACAGTTGTATAGAATGATTCTCCTGTATGAATTTTTTAAAGAAACTTCAATATACTCTGCATTTGAAAGAGAAGTAATCACCATAATCTTGAGGAATCTTTTAAATGGCCTCCCTTCCAGTTCTTCTATGTTTCACCAACTTTTCTGCAAGAGATAATGCTTCCATGATTTTCCGGAACTTGAGAAATGCCCTCTTTTCTTTCTTTTGTTCAAAATTTATACTCAACAATTGAAGTTCACCTCCCAAAAGATATTTCTCGGTTCATCATAGAGCTATGATGTGATTTCTGTTTGTTCCTTTTGCACATTTTCCTTGTTTGGAGTCATTGGGCTAGAAAGGGTACTAGTATCCTTCATTCTCCATGGGGCAGATGTCTTTCCATTTCAGTCACTTTAAACATATATGGGGACACAGCATAACCATGGAAGCAGGGACCACATAAAAACGCTGACTTAGGTGTCTTAATCCTTTTGCAAGAATCCTTCCAAGGTTAGCTGCTCTGTGCCACCCTGTATACACTACCATCTGCTCACCTTTATATAGCTTGACCATTGCTTCTTTCATCTCATTTTCACTCTGTGCATTACTTAGCTGTTGCTGTGTAACAAACCACCCCCAAAATGCAGTGATTCGTCTGCAGTTTTCCCACGGAGGCCTTATTTCACCTCTGTCATTCTGGAGCTCAGGCTGAAGGTGGAGTGGAGAGTTTGGGCACATTCTTCTCATGGTACAAACTGGTAGCTCCCAATATCTCGTAAGGGCTTGACTCAGACTTAGCATACCTCATCACTTTCATTGGCCAAAGCCAGTTACATGGCCAAGCCCAACTTCAGTTGGAGAATTTTATACCTTCCAAGGAGGTGAGAGGATGGGAAGGGATATTTGCTGAATAGACTTTCTGTTTAATCTTTTGGATTTGGAGAAGGGAGAGTAATACCCTCCCTTTTAATACCTCATTCAGATTTTAGCCTTCTTCATAATAGAACCCTCAACATCTGTCCTCTAAGTTCTAGCACTGCCACCATGAATAAAGCATGTCCTGACCCACAACTCATCATTTAGCTGGCTCACATTTCATTTACCCAGAATTCACGCAGGAAGAAGTTCGTACAACCCTGGGTGCGATTCCATACTTTGGAGCCAGACCAACTAGAGTTCAAGTCCGAACCCTTCTACTTCCTAGCGTTGTGACCTGGGATAATTACTTAATTTTTCCAGGTTTTGGTTGCTAAATCATTTAAATGGTAATGATTATATCCATGTTCATCCACTTCACCTTCATTAAGACATTTTGGATAATTCCCCTGTCCACAGCTCTGGAATGCTGTGTTGCACTCCCTTTGACTACAAAATTCTAGCAGTCTTGGAGAAGCTTCCACTTTGCTAAGAGTCTGATGCTCGGGAATGTCAATGATATGACTTTCAACTTAACACATGCACAGGCGACCTTGTTTGGGCTTGTGTTGTTGGTAATTCAGTTTCAGGATTTTACTTCCACAGAATGTATTCGAATATGAATTTTGCTATCTATCAATTGTACCCTTACGGCCACAGTTCTTTCAAATAACCAAGACTTGCTATTTAGTACTTTCACAAGAATGTGTGTCACATAGTTCCAATTTCAAAGCAAATAATATATATATAGCCTTTGTTCTTGTAGACATTTTATAATGTACTTGGGCAACATTGTTTTGACCATCTGCTTCAGAAAATACTCAGATCCTTACTGTCTGACCTTAACAGAAGACAGTATGCACTAATTAAGATGTTGCTGATGCCTTTTTGCAATTTCAGCAATTAAAAATAATCTCATACCATTAGATTAATCTCTTGCCATTCAGTTGTGTATATATATGAAGTGACTTCAAAAAGTTTATTGAAAAATAGGATTAAGAGAGAATGCAAATATTTCCACGAACTTTTGGGGGTGCCCTTGTATATACATGAGTACAGTCATGTGCCACATAACGACTTTTCGGTCAACAACAGACTGCATATACAACCATGGTCAGAGCAGTAGGTTATACCATGTAGCCTCGGTGTGTAATAGGCTCTATCATCTAGGGTTGTATAAGTGCACTCTATGACGTTCACGCAACGAAATTACCTAATGATGCATTTCTCAACTTATTTGTGTTGTTAAGTAACAGAATTGTGTGTGTATGTTTGTATATACCAAATTATATGTAACATATATTTGTGTTATATATATGTATATATATACATGCATACACACACACAGATATACAAACATACACCCCAGATTTATAAAGATAGATAGATACATAGTTACATAGGTAGTTGTTATGAACTGTGTGAAAGAAATCCATTTCCAGCTATGGGTCATTTGGAAAAAGATCGATACGATGCATCAACATTATAAGTAAATGAAAAGGAATGCAACCTCATGGTTTTCTGAAAGCATGGTTTTCTGTGTGGCTTCCAGAACTGTATCTGTGACACCTGAAACGTGTATTATATGCTGTAAAACATCTGTTTGTGAACAGGTTTAATGGTGAGAGTGCATCTGCATAAATGAATATCACTTGAATTGCTGTTTACCTTTGTTGATTGTTAATATTACTTATGAGCTTTCTTGCTTTTCAGAAACCTCCACCACAAAAGGAGAAATAACAATAATGAGGTTACATCATAACCTCTTTTGCATTTTTTCTTTGCCCTTTTCATAGTTTTTTTTTTGAGGAGGGGTTGTTTTCTTTCTTTTGTCATATTGACAGCCACTCCATCATGTTTGGTCTCCCATTTTTGGTGTTGTTTTTCTTTCTGTTTCTGTTTTTAGGAGCTGTTAAAAATCCACTTAATGGTTCATCAATAATTATGAAGTTCCTGCTTTGTGGATGTTACTTTACTAAGCACTCAGAATGAAAGGGCAGGTTTTGCTTTGTTCTTAACTAACTGCTTAGTCAAGGAGATAGATATTTAAATAAATTGCAGCAGAATGTGACAGAAATCTGTTTAGGGTATGGATAACATAGAATAAGAGGCGGGAGAGAGAGGCAGGGCAGGCTGTAAAGACCAGGTGGTATCTGAGCTAAGTTGAAGGGTAAACAATTCACTGGGCAAAGTAAAGAAGGGCCACCAGCATGAAGGGTCGCAGGAAGGGAAGAGTATGGGATTTTCAGATCTTTCGTTTAGTCCTAACTGAATACAAACTAGGTCTAGGAAGTAGCAGCTGAGGCTTGTGAGGGGGAAGGACTCCAGAGGGTGGGATGATGTGCAATGGGAATGTGGAGGTGGCACTCCACTTAGGAAAGGGAAGCCAGCCAGGCAAATCCCCACCCTTCATGGTGTGCAACATGAAAGTTGATGTGATCTCAGAGATCATCTCCCTCTCTCCTCTCTCTGCCACATTACAAATGGGGAATCTAGCCTAGAAATATGTGAGCTTCCACCTCTTTAGCTTAAGAAAACAAATACCATATGCCTTGCAAAGTGGTTGTGAGAGATGAAATAAGGTAATATGTCTTTACAGTGATTCCTAGAAATGGCTGCACTTCAGAAATATAAGTTTCTCTTCCACCCAAAATGAGGCTGCCTTGAAGACTCACTGAAACCCAAGGAAAGTGTCACCATTTCACTCCAAACCATAGACTTCAGTTCTCGATGTTAAAATGCTGGGGCTTGCGGAGGAGTCTTCTCGATAATGCACAGTGGTGAAGGCCCAGTGTGACCAGTAGCCCTGAGCTTGCTCTTCTGTGTGTGTGCACCTGCTTTCTCCATCAGAGTGCAAACTCTGAAAGCAAGGGCCAAATTTGCTGTTTTCTTTGCCAACAGAAGATTTCAGTCAATGCTGAATACCAATTACAGATTGATTGCCTCTGTGATTCCAAATAAGTAACACTTCCTTGGATCTGGGTTAGCCCATCAGAAACAAGGACTCCTACCAGATGCCCAAAGGTGTTGGCCAGTGATCCTACCACAGACAGATTGCCAAATGAAGGGCTGAACAAATGGCATAGAAATGATCCCTTTAGCATAAGCACACTTTTCTACAACATTAGCTTTATAATCCAAAAGCTCTGGTGATGGTAAATTGCAGGAGCAACTTATGACACTAGTTAGCAGAGTATATGAATTTAAAGTTTAAATTCAGCTTCATCGAAAGGGCATTGGTGAGAAAATGAGAAGAAAGAGCAGTCTTTTGTGAGAAGTTTTCTAATTATTCATTTTATAATGCCATTTATGATGGCCTTCATTAGAATGAATGGATTCTCTTTACACCTCCTATGCCTCTCCCACCTTAAACATACCTTGTAATTTCTTTTGGTAATATCTGCCCACACAGGTGGTAATTCCTGGTCATAAGTCTAATTTAGTAGATATCCAAAGGATATCTGTGAATTATCAAAAGACTTTAATCATATGAAAATCAGCCATTGGCCATATTAGAGATGGTTAAGTGGTTAAGAAAAAAAAATTTTTTTTTTTAAATTTAAAAGCTTTCTTGGTCATTTTCTGTTTATAACTACTCTTGTATATTCTAAATGTGCATCATATGGCATTGTCTAACAAGTATCTAAAAATATTTACAATTCTGATCTTATAAAGAAAAAAGTTACATATGGTCATTTGAAATGACACCACATTAATTAGAGAATTAAGGGTCTTGAGCATGTGGCTATTGTATTCATTGGGCTGGAAGCCAACGTTTTCTGTAGCTGAGAAAATGGGTTAGCATAATTCAAAATTCAATTGCTATACCCTTTTTCATATGAATAGATAATACAGAATGAGTCTTAAATCTGGACTGGAAAAACTAACAGGAACTGGTTTTATTTTAATTGAGTTTTAAAGCACTTCCAGACCTTTATAGTTTTTAACTCTTTGCAGTTGTGACCATCTGCCTACCAGTCTCGTCATCTCACAAGCTAATGGTAATGATATTTCTAGATTTATTACAGATCTCTAGGAGTATGTTCTTTTTTTTTTTTTTTTTTTTTTTTTTTTTTTAAAAAAATGACCGGTAAGGGGATCTCAACCCTTGACTTGGTGTTGTCAGCACCACGCTCACCCAGTGAGCAACCGGCCATCCCTATATGGGATCCGAACCCGCGGCCTTGGGGTTATCAGCACCGCACTCTCCCGAGTGAGCCACAGGCCGGCCCCATCTAGGAGTATGTTCTTTTTTTTTTTTTTTTTAAAAAAATGACCGGTAAGGGGATCTCAACCCTTGACTTGGTGTTGTCAGCACCACGCTCACCCAGTGAGCAACCGGCCATCCCTATATGGGATCCGAACCCGCGGCCATGGTGTTATCAGCACCGCACTCTCCCGAGTGAGCCACAGGCCGGCCCCATCTAGGAGTATGTTCTTTACCAATAAATACCTTGAAACATGAAACCAAAGGCTTTTTCCCCTCCGCCCCCTCTGCATTGGGAATAAATGCTACCCATGGATTGAAGTAGTTTATACCAGTGCATTTTTCAGGTGCCTTAACTTATCAAGGTTATTTGTCAGGAAAATTATCTCTTCTAACAGCAAGTTCACTACTTTTCGATGACAGGACTTAATACAAAAGTTTTCCCCATACCAACTAGTAGCGTAAGTTGATTTCAGATCCTTTTATTTTATAAAGTTTTGCTTATCAGGTTTGTCATCCTATATTTGAAATTAAAATGTATGGTCTCAAGATGACCTTAAAGTAACTGACCCCCAAATCTAATCACTCCTAGCGTCTGTGAAAATCGACAAATATGTCAGGTATAACTTGGGGCATCAAAACATTGTTTTAAATATTTCATTTGTAGGCAAGGCAAAGATCATTTTCAGGTTAGTCCTCTGAGAAGGAGCTCTGGGTGCGTGAACATCTTTGGTTTCTCTGCTCTATAATCGGTGCTCATTATCTATGGGTTTATATGAGCAGAAAATGTACAGTTATATGTTCTGCACGAGTGAATTATTGATTGGATTTATGGCCAGAAGAATGTTCCTAAGTGGTCAATACATGGCCAAAGTGTGTCAGGTGAAGGTAAAAATAAAGTAAGATCTATACTTTTGATAGCAATTGCTGTTGGGTTATGTTACACTTGTCATTTGAGATTACTGTTAAATATAGGTAAAAATATTAATTATATCAGCATAGATGAAAATGTGGTATAAAAACATATTTCTTATAAATTGCAAGTGTCAATTTTTTCTTACATGTTGAGATTTATTTTTTCAAAAATCGTATTCTTCATATGAGTTGATATTGAATGGCTTCCCTGTGTTGTCTTTTGGTGTGAAAAGACAGTTAAAAAATTTGGATACATTTAGCCTTATGAAAAACTCTACATGCATTCATTATTTTTCTAATTCTTTATTGACCAATGACAACTTCACAAAAAATGTTATGGGTCCATTGGTTGTTGATTAGTCCAACCTCAGCCTGATATGTGTATCTCTGTTCCGTCATTTCTAGTAGGTGACTGATGACCCCCTGCCTAACAGTGAACTTGTTATTATGCATAATTAGAGTTATAAGAAAGGTCTATGTCAAGTTAAGCCAAATTAAGTTTCTCAGCTAACTCTACCCATGGATCCTTATTCCACCTCCTGATTGCAAAATACCCCAGCAACCTACTATTCCCTAGGTCAGTTATAAGAGGCCCTACACTGATGTACTGGGAACCTGCTGTGTGCTGCAGCTCTGCTAGTTCTGGGGACAAGAAGATGATGACAGGAAGGGTCTTGCCCTTGAGGCGTCACAGTCTTAAGCAGTATGTTTTGTGCATATCATCAAGTGCCCATTTAACCAATCCAAGTTCAATTTTAGGTGAGAGAAACAGGAATTCACACAGTGCTCGTGATTTCTCCATTCCCCTCTCTGAGTAGAGCTCTTGAAGGAGATGGGAGTTGGGAGAAGTGAATCTTTTGTTTCTAAGTCTTTGTTCTTGTGAATATCTTAGTTGGAGTGTCTTGTAAAGTCTTTAAAGATGTGTGTTCTGTAGTAACCTGGCCTGTAAACCCAGGCTTCTGCTTTACCTGGCCGTCCAACCAGCGGCAGGGCCGAGCTGGGGCTGGAGCAGCAACTGGCTCTCTTGGTCCTCTTGAGAGAAGACAGCCGGCTGCAAAGGAAACTTTGCATTTTAAGCGTTGTTCTCACAGTCTTTGGGTTTGGTTCATGCACCAACTCTAGAACCTAGCCTAGTCAGTGTAGGAGGAAATACCACCGCAGCATCTTCAAACGGATTTTAGAATCACTTCTTAAGACTCCATTAAGAAGAGTTTTGTTTTTGTTTTTTTCTGAAGTGGAATCCCAGGTCATAGAAATGTGCATTGTAGGTTTCGTGGGGAGATTTACTTGGCAGCAATTCCTTGAGAGGAGATCTGGACATGTCAGGGTCCCACATGTGTCTTCCCAAGCTGGGACTGACTCAGTGATAACATAATGACGATGCAGGTGCCTTCAATGTCAGAGCACCAGGGAGCTGAGGGTGCTGGCCCAGGAACCCTTGCCCTGATGATGGTGTGTAAGACAGAGGGTTTTGAGTTAAGTGCTTTTGACATGCAGAATCAAGAGTCAAGGGTAAAGCTGCCTTTTAAGTGCTCTTTCTGAAGAGTCCACTGCAGATGTAATTGAGCCTCTCAGGTGAAGAGCTTATTGGAGAAAAACTGGCTAGTGTTGCATACCTGCTTGGGGTCATATTTTAGGCATCTTCACATAACTGCTATGTGCCACTGCTGAAGGTCTCCAGCCTTCTTGCTCTCCTGCAGTTCAAGAACAAAAACGCCATTGCAGAAGTGTTGTCTAAGCTTCTTCATTCACTGTGGCCCAAACCAGCCTGTCCCTTCCCTTCGTGATCACAATTTGTAATTATAAAGCAATTTATGTGTTTATGTCTTCCACGCTGGGCAGTACGATCTGTGATGCCCAGGACTGTGTCCATCTTGATCATTTCTGCTTCCCCAACATTAACACAATGCCTGGCACAATCACTGTTATTACTTTTATCATTATCACCACCATAGCTAATATTTATTGCCATTGACTGTGTCAGACACTGTAAGAAGGGCTTTATGTGAATTATTTCCAAGTATAGAGTAAAGAATCAAAAGTAAATCGGCCAAGAGGAGAGTATATGTATTTGGAGTCCAAATTCTTGAATCCATAACTCCAATATGCTAATTTCATCACTTAGTCTCTAATAGCTTAGATGTCCTCATCAGTAAAACTGGAATAATAATTTCCATCTGTTGAGTTTGTGGTGAGGATTAAACACAAGGATTGCTCTGAGCCTGGCATACAATGGGAGCCCAATACAAGTGAATGGAGGTGTTAGTTTTATATATGTTATAAAGTTTGAGGTCAGGCATGCCATTGAGTGAAAGAAGCCAGACACTTTTAATAGAGTAAATATTCTATAATACCATTTGTGTAAAGGTGAAAAGCAGCCGGGACCTCTCCATGTGAGAGAAGTCAGAATAGCAGTTACCTTGCCAAGGGTTGGTGATTTGAAGGGGCAGGAGGGAAACTGAAAATGTTCCATATATTGACCTGGTGACATGATTACGTGGGTGTGTACCCATGTAAAAGTCATCAAGCCGTACACTTAATATTAGTGCACTTCAGTAAATTATTTGAGAGAATTTTCCTCCTGCCTCAGTCAAAGCACAAAGTTAGTTTCCCCAAGAACTGAGGTGCCAGGGACCGGGTGGTGAAGATGCGGGAAGGCTGAGGTGACCGTGACCACTTGGCCTCTCTTGAATCTGCTGAGGCCTCCGCCCCTGGCCTGTTCAAAGGCGGTTGTGGATCTGTTACTGAAAACCTGAACCTAAAAAGAAATCCTTCAGCCATGTCCATGTGAACTAAATATAGTGTCAGACTTACAAGTCTGTGGTTCTGACCACCCCCGGGCTATTTCTGACCACAGGGACAGCTGAAATGGTAGCGCCCATAAAAAGTAATCTGCAAGCTCAGGCCAAATGTTGATCTATTTAGGGCCAAGAGGAGACCAGGCTTTGGCAGCAGTTCTCCCTGAAGTAGGATCCTAAGCTGAATGGAGACCATTGTCCCGGCTGCCAGCCAGGAGCCTGGGAATTCCTCAGCGTTCTGGCTTTTTGGGGATCAGCCTCTTAATTGTGGGGTTGACTAAGGAAGCCTTTGACCAAATCCCCTAAGCTGGATCCATTGATGAGCCCCCAACTGGACTTTTGCTTGCCTGTGGGAAGCCCCCGGCTCCCAGGAGGCTCCCAGGAGGCTCCCGGTATCCTGTGTTCTTTCCTTCTCTTCTTCCCAATCGGTGGTCCTGCCAGGACTCCCTGGCTCTAGCACCCTGTTCCAAGTCACTTCCCAGCACAGTCTTTTTCTGCCTAGCTTAGGCTTGGCCCCGTCCCCAGAGGTCTGGTCCTCTTACTTCCCCTTTGTCCTCCAGACATGGCGCACCTTGGCCCGATTGCACTGTTTCTGAATTATCCCTCATCTCCTGGAATCTCTTCTTGTCTTTGCACCCCTCCAAGCTGAAGCTCTTCCTGCCCCTGAAGAAGTTTGGTTCCAGGCTCCCTGACCCCATGAAATAATTGCTCCAGGTAACCTGAGGCAAGATAAGCCTCTTCAAGCCTCAGTTTCCTTCCCTGTAAAATGGAGAGGTAAGACTAAATTTCTTATTTCTCATTTAGTTTTGTTTTTGTGGTTGAATACTATTGATCATCTTTGTTGCCTACTATGTGCCAGTTGCTGTATTAAATGCTGTTTTACTCATTATCTAATTTAGTTCCCCAACAACCTTGCAACATACTCTATCTCCTTCTTAGAAATGAGAAATGGTGATTCAGAAAGATTAAGTAACTGGCTCATGATGACCAAGTCAGAATTTTATTTTTAGGAACAGCAAACTTTTATTGAGTGCCTATGGCATGTTTGGGATTGTGCTAAACCTTTCACATAGATAATCTCATTTCATATTTACTGTAACCCTATGATGAAGATGCCATTGTCATCTCTTTGACATAGGGAACTTTTAATTTAGGACGGTTAAATAATTTGCCTGAGGCAATCTCTCTGTTATTGCTGGGACCTTAATTTGAGGCCCATGTTTGAGTCCAAAATTTATGCCATTTTTACTGTATACTACATTGCATCCTTCTATATCCTCCATGGAAAATCTCTTCTCCCCCCTTTTTTTTTAACCCTACAAGATTCAAGCATCTGAATTTGAAAATCCCTACTAAATCATGAGGTCATCTAGCTATTTGGTAATCATATAATAAAGTTAGCATTCCTTAAAACTTTTTAATGACATTTCAAAGAAACTGACAAAATGGAGCATAACTCTCTGGTAAGAATTAAAAAAAAAAAAATCCGGCAACTCTCTCATAGAGTTTTATCATCATCCCATTCATAATTGATTCCAAACTTGCATGAATCTTTCAAGATAAGTGTCTTATTGATTATCCTGAAAACAAGTGATCACTTGGCATCCTGAGGTTTGCTCACTGCCCTCCCCTGGTTACCGTAAAGAGAGACGTTGATCAGAAGAAATGTCACTTTCTTTGGCATTAGACCCATCGGGCATTTTGAGGTGTTGGGTATGGGAAGCAGAGGCACTGGGGTGGCCGAGATAGAGAGGTGCTTGGTCACAGCCATCACCTTGTGTCTGAGGAGCTGGAGACAGACATTTGTTGGTTAGCTAATGCAGTCTTGAACTCTTTACTAATCCCATGCCAGGACTTCTTCTTGGTAAATGCACAAAGTGTCCCAGTGAATGCCAAATTCATTGCTTTCAGGAAACATTGTTAAGTGATGTCCTTTTTCTGCATGTTTACTTATGGTTATGTGAATCATGCCTCCCTCTTGGAAATGATGGGAGCGTTTACAAGGGACTGAACCTGCTCTTTTGTAGTTGTGGCAAATAGAAAATACAAATGTGACGCTGCAGCCTTAGGAAGCCATGTCTGCTCCCTGTGTGGCTACCACAGCACTGCTCAGTGCTCTGACCCTTGCACTCCAGCCAGTGGGCCTTGCACGTGACCCAGGTCTGACAGAGACAGGGAGGGTCAGCACTGGTCTGGTAAATAGATCAATCGGGAAGTTCTGCCTGGGTGTCTCCATTACCTTAGGGGAAGCCCTTGACATACTTTCTACATGACAGTAGCCCCAAACTTGAATAGGTTGTGGCATTTGGCAAACAGAAAAAGACCTGACTCATGGTTTTTGAGCGCACATAATGAAGATTCAGGCCATTGCATTGAATTTGCAGGCTGATTTCTTGAGGCTGCCACTGGTGAAATGCTTCCTTTCTATCCTGAGGGGATAGGATGTGGCTACTCTGTACTCACAAGAGCCTCACTCTCAGGAAGTTCCTGCTCAGCAGCAAAACCTGACCTTTCTTGGACTCTGAAATTTATTTTTGAAGTGACCTCATAAGTTGCTTGAAGCAGGTCATGAATAGGAGTGAAACAATCTCATTACTAAAATCATAGAGCTTACAGAAGTCACCTGGAGGACTGGTTAGTCCATTTTTTTTCCAGATGAGGACACCAAGGCTCAGAAAAGGTGAGGTCACTCAGTCCCTTGAGTCCTTGTGTAAAGCTACATGACTATGCCAGTTGTTGGGTTGAGGCAATAGCTACACTAATTGTATGGCTAGGGCAATTCATAATTAAAGCCAAAATGTTTCATTATTTTAGTTACACTAAGTTTTCCATTTGTATTGTCTGGGCTAGGGGTTAGGGCCCACAGACCCTTCAAACCCATTGTACAGACTGGGTCACCAGACCCCTCACATGCCAGGCTGGGTCACAGATCCCTCACACACAGGTCCACGCTAGGTAATTGGGAAAGATCCCAGGAGCCATTGGCAGATGACACGAGCTCAGTTCTCAGCAGCAGTAACAGCAGAAGCAGCAGCAGCAGTGGCCTCTTGGAGCATCCTGTGGGCACTGGCAGCAACAGCCACCAGCAGTAGTGGCCTCCCTGTGGCCCCCCCTGGGGGCATCCAGGAGCCGGGGGCGGTGGGTGCTGTGGATCAGAGCCACTCATTCTTTACACTTGGGTGCACATGCGCAAGTACATTAGACAATAACCAAGGAACACCTGAGTGCACATGCCTATTTACGTCAAATGCTCGGCAAGATTCTGAACAGCTGAGGGGCCCTGACCATTTTCCTGTATTTTCCCAACACCTTGTCTAGTGTTTGTTCCCGCTGAGGTGTCCTAAGTATCTCTTAATGCCTGTAGCATCTCTAAGAGCATGTCACTTGTTCATTTAGCATTACTTTATTGAGCCACCTACTATGTTCCAGACCTGGGCAAGGTGCTAGGTGTAAAGAGCTAAATCCAGAATGGTTCCTGTGGAGAAGCAGTGTTTCCCTGCAGTGGTGGCACAGTGGTGACGGTGGAGGAGGAAGAAGAGGAAGAGCAGGAAAACCTTGGCCTTCTCAGGAGGAAAGCACATGGCCTTTCCCCACACCCTCCACTCTCTGTGTTGCCCCTCCTCTGACATCTATCTGTATCACCTAGAGTCTCAGTTTTATAGTCCCTATCAAGAGACCAAGATGTGGTGGACAGATGCTACATTTAACATCTAACCATTGGGTTTCGAATTCAGGGTACCACGTTCTATCATCCTTGAGTCTCAGCTTACCACACTGTAGAATGGAAAAACTACGTCAGTCTTTTCTGTTATGGGGAGAACAGACTGAAATAGCCAGCATAAGGCATCTAATTCAATTACTGCTTTCTGAGGACGGAAGCTGAACTACTTTATCAGATGGGGTCACTGGGGTTATTTAGCTCATGCAATGCTAGTTGGTGACAAGACTGAGAGAAGAGAGAACTGGGGAAAGGCACTCAGTGCAGTCTCTATGAGCTATACTACTGCTGCCTCTAGTTCTCTAGAAAACACCCAGTGCCCACTCCCTGCACAGATGTGCCCAAGTGACTATCACCACGGGTGTTGGTAACAATGCGCCTATTGACTTCTTATTTCAATAGATATCCAGATTTATTATCCCTCAAGGTAAGCATCGATTTTACCTTTGCTTCAGTCAATATTTACCTCTGAGGTCAATACATGTGGATATTCACCTCAGCTGTAGTCAATATCCATTTCGTATTACAATATATGATGTACATATGTGAAAATAAGGAACACCATGGTATGAAAAAAGTCTGGTAGTCAAGGAAGTTTCTTGCAAATTGAATGCATTTTTGTTCCATTCTGTTTTATTTTCACTGTATCACTGTTTAGAGGTCAGATTGTATTTCACTAAATAGAAATGTGTATTTTCTGCCATTAGCTGGAATTTGAAGAAGGGTAGCAGGATATCAAACAAACATTTAAGCAGTCACTTAATGATGTTGAACTAAATACAGTTTCTTGAGAGTTCCTGAATTAAATTATAGCAGGAGAGTACATAAATACATGCAGATTACAAATGTGATAGGAATGGAAGCCTTTCCATATTAGGACTTGGACTTGTTATCACGAGTCCCTGGACTCTCAGAGAGTCAGGTGGCTGAAGTGAGAGGAGGAGGACACGGAGCATGAGGAAGACACATCAGTGGAGTTGCTTCTTTACTATTATTATTACAGCTAGAGTTGGAAAGCAAGGCCTGGCCTGTCATGGCAGGCCAGGATGGAAGCCCAGGTGTATAAATTAGGATTTACATTTGGCTGCTGGTAACAAGGACCCAACCATGCTGGTAAATTCTTTCACATAAAAGAAGGGAAATGCACCATCCAGGACTGGTGTGGCCATTCCTCAGTCATCAGCGAGCTGGGCGCCTTCTCTTTGTGTTTTGCAACACTCCTTCCATCTGCAAGGTAATCTGCTGAGCCCAAATGGCCAGGCAGCGTGAAGACGAAAAGGTGGGAAGGAGCCTTCTAGGGAGCCCCGCCTGACACTCCTGCTTCCTTCTCACTGGGCATTTGGTTGCTCGACCACAGGTAGCTGCCAGGGAGTCTGGGAAGCACAACCCTCAGGCCTGGTGCCAATGTTCCTAGGTAAATACAGAAGCTCCGTAGCCAAGGAAGAAGGAAAAATGAATATTTGGGACCCACTAGGAGTCTGTGTCCCACCAGGCAACAGTGCCCCATCCTGCCTTTCTCCGCTGGACCGTATCCTGATTGTTTTGAGGATCACTTTATTCCTGATATTTTACTGTAATTAAAGTTTTCTCTGCCCAGCATGCTTCCCATCACACTTGTAGTATTCACAGTACCCTTTTTTCCTTTGGGATGCACCTATCTTTCTCTTCATGCTGGAGATGGGACTATTGATCACAAAACCACAACCACTGTCACCAGCTATAGAGATGGACACGTGACCCAGGTCTGACCAATGACAGTTCCTGATTCCTGGCTGCTGTGCCGGATTGAGGAATGAGCATGTATAAAACCAGGACTCTCAAGTCCTTCCAGGGACTCTTCTGCGGCAGCTGGTAGGGGGGACTTTTGCATGCCTTCACCCTACACAGCTAACCCAGGGGCCCTGCTGCTTGGTAACATCTTCCCAGGTTACATGGAGGAAGGCTGCCTATTGCAGAAAAAATGAGTGACACACAAAGAGGAGCACAAAGAGACAAAGACAGAGCCAGCAAGAGTGAAAGCTTCTGACATCCCCTGAGTCCTGGGGTCCCTTGGCTCAGACATTTCTAAGCTGCAAATAAACAAGAATTACCTTTGGTGTCTTTCTAGCAATTGGAGCTGAAGGTAGATGACTTGACTTTGCGTCTGAGTTCCACCATCACCATAGCCAGTTTGTATAATCAGAAACACTCTATAAGTCTCCGTTTCTTCTCCTGCCAAATGGGAAAATATCACTTTAAGGGTGCAATGGGATAGTGTTTATAAAGTCCCCAGCAAGAACATTATGAAGTCGCTCCTCAATTTCTCCTTCCCCTGGCTTATTAATGCCCATCCTTTAACCTGTCCTCAGCTTTATCTCTTGGAGTCCTTAGAGCCTTTTTAACCCCATATATGAAGCAAACCCATGTGCATATGTGTGTACATCAATACATATTACCCCATGCAGTGTTGCAAAGCCAATCCCTAAGATTTCCCTAGACTCTTATTTTCAGCAATACTCTATAGCAGCAAAACCCAAATCAGCTTATACTTCTGCATTTGCTGCAACAAAATCTGATCTGTCACCATGTTACCTGACTCTTGACAAAGGAAGCTGAGAATGGGCCCCGAAGTTGTCCTGTTTTCTTGGCTTATTTATGCCAGCTGGCACCCAGCTGATCCTGACCATCCTGCCTTGGTATAAAACTCGTAAGCGAAGTCTAAATCCTCAGCTTGCCCCAACTCTTCATTTTTAGGTGACATTTGCTGGGGCATTCCCACCTCCTTTCCTGGTTGTTTCCAGAAGGGGCTGACATTCCTGGTGCAGTTCTTTATTCTACATTTGAAGGAACTCTGGACATCACATGGGCAGCTTGGGATCTCAGAGGTTGTCACAGGCCACACCTGGCTCCTTTGTCCCCTTTTACAACTCATAGGCTAACTCCAACTTAACACTTATTTAAGTTTTTATTTATTTATTTAGCATTCAGAGGACTCTACAGCCTCAGTCCCTTGGGATGTAAATTAAAGCCATTTCATTTTCATAGTTTTCTCTGTTTCAAATCCCTCATTGTTTATTTAAATAGTGGCCAATGCCTATTGCAAGTAAAGAATTATAATTAAGGGAACAAGGAAGTCTGGTCTCTCAGGGAAGCTGTGATTTCCTTTCACAATAACCCCATCCTCACTGTTGAAGGCCCGTGGAAAGGGATCTGGCCCAGGGAACCAGAGCTGTTTGGGGAAGAAGGCTTTGTCAGAGGCATGGGGGGCCCCCGGCTGAAGGCTGCAGGGCAGATGGGGCTGCTGCCTCAGAGGCAGTTGCAGAAGATGTTGCAAACCTTGCAGAGGCAGCCACTGAGGACGGTAGACACATACTTCACTACAACAGCTACTGCCAAATTAGATTTGGAGTCAGATATTGAACTTCCAGCAGAAGGTCCAAAGGTAATGGGACGAGGAAAGCGACAAGGGCAATAACAACTGGGAATGCTTTCTTGCCTCTTTCCTGAAACTGCACCCAAAGCTTGTTCTTCCTCACTCACACGTGAGAGTCTTCTTGCTGCTTCAGTCTCCCCAGCTGGCAGCCACGGGACTCCTGCCTCCCTCCAGCACATGACATTCAGCTTTGGGTGGGACCATGCATTGATCAAGGCCATGCCATGACTTTGCAGCAAACATGTTCACTCATGACTCACATAGCTGTGTACAAGGCTGCATCTCTCAGTGGTGAGGTCCTTAGTCTCTATCTCCCTTTCCCTGCCCCATTTAGTGGTCAAAGGCAAACAATATCCTTAAGATAGAGCAGGCAGGACCATCTACCCCTTGGTCGGCCAGTGAGGATGGCGTGATGTGTGAGCCACATTGAAAATGGTTCTGGAATGGCTCCCAGGTAGCTGCTGTCAGAAACCCGAACACAGCAGAGTGGAAGACAACCCCAGTGTTCAGAGGGGGTAACATATTCAGATTGTGAAAAATATTTAATGGTGGGAATATGAGTAATTTTCATTCTTTGTTCCTTCTGTTCATTTTTTATATTCAGATTTTCTGTAATCACATATGGCATAAATACATACTATACAAAATAGACTATTTGTTTTAATGTTGAAGTGGAATACAGAAAGAGATGATATCCTCAGTCTTTCTGTAGGACTGGATTTTGGATTCACCACCTTCATTTGATTGTCTCGTGCAATGCATATCTTTCAAGCTCCTACCTGGCCAGGCTCTATGCTAAGCCTGGGTCTGCATTGGGTTACCTGTCAAGGTCTTCCCCCTTCAAGGATATAGAGTGTGGTGAGGAAGGTGTGCACCAGTTGAGGTGTAATCAAGGTCATGGCGGGAAGACATGGTTGCCATGGAAACCCATAGCAGGAATGGCTGGCCCAGTCTGGGGAGGGCACATTAGGGGTGCTAAGGTGGCTTCTAAAAATGAGGTAGGCAGGGACAAGACAGATGAGCATGGAGCAGCCAGCTGAAGTGGTGGAGATCTGTGATCTGTGGAACTTCTATCTAGGGAGGAGTTCCCAGATCTATGGAACTTGTTGATGTCAAGGCCCATTATGGGGGGGGGGGGACATGGATTTTTTTCCTTAGATGCCAGCAGGGAGATTTGGTTGGGTGGTGAGCAGGGCCTAGTAGAAAGTAAGAGGACAAACACTCTTCATTAAGTGAACGAAGAAGGGAGCATGGTGAATACACATCCATAAAAATAAAATCATAGATATCAGTAGGGGTTCAGCTGCTTTGATCTTTCTACTCTGATCCCAGCAGTGATGAAGGCTGGCTTTGAGGAGTGGGGATCACACACACGCACCCCATTAGCCAAATCTCCAAAGCAGCAGCCCCCTACCCTCATGCCCGATGCCTTCCTTGATAAACATGAAGTCTAAGTAACAACCACGTTTTAGCTATGCAGATGCAGTTTAAAGACAAATCCTTTGAGCCCCAGTATGCCATCCCCTTCCAACCTGATTGTTGCTTCCTTACTCTCTCCTGCATGGAAATTCTGGAGCCATCAATGGGTCCAGTTGCTTACAACCTGGAAGCTACTGTCTTTGCTCCTAACCTAATGCTTTGTTTAATTAGTGCATGCCTTTACAGAGGAAAAACAGCTTAGCAAGCACCCAGTAGGGTAGATCAAAAGTCCCCAGGAGAACTTGTGACATGCCTAGGACCAGTTTCCTTTGCTTTCTCCTTCCCTCACATATCAATCAATCAATCAATCAGTTAAACAGACACTATTAGCACCTACTGTGTGCCAGCACTGTACTTAGTGCCTTATGCACTGCTGATTTGGGTATTTGTACTTTTTGGGTTGCTTTTTACATGTTGGTATCCTTTCGTAGACAATTTTTGCCTGCATTAGGGAAGCAAAAATGTGCCTGCATTAGGGAGAGCTTTTATGCTGTAGCATCTTCTGAGCAATGCCCCGTCCACCATCAAGCATTTGCCCTCTGCCATATGCATTGCTTTCTGCTTTCAGAAACAATGCTGGTGACCTGATTTAAGAAAGGTTGAAAAGCCAGCACTTAGATTTTTCTGGAAAACTTCAAATTAACCTCATTAAGCTTGCTTTATTTATTTTCTTTCATCTCTCATGCTTTTATGCTTTCCAAACCCCTAAATTGTGGTGTTATACTGATCTTCTATAGCATGACTCAATAGTCAATTCTTATTTAATAGGAATCAAAATATGAGCTTATAATATATATTTTTCCGTGAATATACTGAATGTTTGCCAAGCACCCCCCCCCCATTTTTCCTTTTTAAATTCAGAAATTTCTAGTTGTGTTTATTCCCCTCGTCAGCATACTTTATCATATCAAAGCCTTTTCAGACACTGTAAAACTACTGAGTTATGTTTGGGTCATGTTTTGCGGTATGCCCTTTAATACTGTAGCTTTAGAAATGCAATTTTCAGCCTCTGCTTATTAGAATATGATAAAGTATTCCTGGTCTATGTCCAGCTCCACTAATCTCCAGACTGCACTTCATGAATTAAGCATGAAGATTTTAGTCAATGTGCTTTCAAAGACCAATGTTTAGGGAATCATGGATTTTCTACAAGCTGAGGGAGAAATCTATAATAGGAGGAACTGATTTTCAAACATCATATTCTCAAGAAGAAATGACCAGTTTTGGCCCAGAAACAGAAAATATTTCACTATCAGAATATTCTAGAACTAGTTAAAACCACATTGTGTGGTTTGGTTTATTAAAGGGATGGTGTTTTAAAATGTGTAAGACCATCTATCACGTGGCAGGATTTCACACGACTGCTTATTTTGGAAAGCTCATGTAGATTGGGTTAAAATCGAGAGGGGAATGCAAATTAAATTTATAAGGTATTATTAACTTTCTCCCCTCTTCCCCCCCGGCCCTGGGCATTTTGGTTCATTTTGCTTTGATATAATTCAGCAAATAGCCAGAGATCTCATTTGCGGGGGTAGAGACTTTGAGGACCCATGTATATCTTAACCAGGCTACCTTGTGAGTAGATAATGTCCAAGAGACCCCAACGTGTTTCTTGGTTTGATGTGTTTTGTGACAATTGGCAGGCAAATGTTTTGAAAGGAGTTCTCCTTTCAAAATCACAGCACTGGATGAAGCGGGGCCATCTCTGACCTAAAATGTACAAGGAGTTCATATCCCAGGGACCATGGAGTATGTGGAAAGGGCACTGGGGGCATTTTTATCTGGGTCAGCCACTGGAGTCTTAGCTTCCTGGTTTGCGGAGACCGTATCTGGCCTCATAATCACCTTCATAATAGCTACCCTTTAGTGAGCATCTGTTCTGTACCTGGTGCTGTTCCAAGCTCTTGACATCAGTAGCTCACTCAAATCCCTATTTCTCAACAGGGAAACTGAGGCACAGGGAGTTTCAGTGACTTGTTTAGGCAACTAGCGAGTGGCAGAGACAGCACTGAGGCCAAGATTTGTTGGATCCCTAAGTCTGAATGACCACATCACATTTTGGGGTTCACAGAAGCCAGTCCATTGCTGGAAGGTGTCAGTAAGTATCAGGGCACCAGCTATAGCCGGGTAGCTGCTCTCGGCCAGACTCCAGTGGTTGCTGATGGAGGCTCCCATCCCCTCCTCCAGTTCCGAGATCAAGACAGAAATGTAAATCATCTCCAATTAGGGGGCTGCTGCTTGAACATTTTCCTTTTGAGGAAGACAGGAAAATTCTCAGCTCGTCTAGCTTTATCTGTGAACCTACGGGATCTCTCAGGGGCTTTGAATTAATCAATCAGTCCACAGACATTGAACTGAATTTCTACCTTGGGCTTGAGACTCTGCAAAGTGCTTTAAATGGGAATGAAACCAAAGGGCCGGCTGCCCTGCCCCCGCTATAGCCCAAGGCTGCCGCCACGGCTGGGGAATCAGCCTGTCAGTTCAATCACGCGGCCCCTCTGACTGGTGTTCTTCACTAAACTGGCCCCATGGACAGCGCTGGTCATGTGTAGACACGGCCTCAGGAGGGGAACATCCATCACTTTTCCAGGCCTTACCATTTAATCGTTCTTGACACAATTTTATGAGAAATGCAGCAAAACCCAACCCTGTCAATCACCCTTTGCTCCCGCGTCTCAGAGAAGCACCTGAAGACACACTTTCCAAAAGCACATCCCAGGACATTCTGGCTTTAGAAAGTGGAGTGTGGACAATGGGAGGGAAGAGAAATGTTGCCCCAAAGAGACTAGGGGATGCTGAAGGGAGTCTTTGTTAAGGAGCCTCAGTCTCTAGACTCTGGGTCTTGCCAAAGTGCTCTGGGAATGGCGTTCATTGTGGGAAAGGACAGGCAGCTCTGTAAGTGACAGTGGCTGAACTGCAGCATTTTTTGGACTCAAAGGTGCTGTGAGGTCACCTGTAGGTTAATGTAAGGAAGAGATGTGGGCCAAGTGGAGACTTGGAATAGCTGGAGGAGGAGCCCTGGAAAAGGGTAACAGCTCCCCAGCTCTACCCCTGAGGGTGTTTTAAAAGAGAAATGAAGACTCAGGATTTTTATGTGAGGCCATCTCCATTTTAAATATTGGCCGCCAATTCTTTTTTTCAACTCTGCATGGACCGAGCATCCCTGTCTGAGGAATGGAAGACAGGTGTAGGGCTCTAGCATGTGACTTCCCCTAGGCACAAACATCCTTGTGTGAAGCCAGAGTCCAGAGAGGCAATGGAGCTATCTTGTGAGTGCACAGCTCACAATTCATTGTTAAACCCTGGTGGTGGATAAAACCACCAACCACAAACTAACCACCCATAAAACTATGGCAGGGCAATGTGGCGGTAAAAGCATGTGTTCTAAACATAGGACACTGAGAGAGTTCTAGATCTTCACTCCTCTGAACAGCCAAATTGGGAGTGTTCAGAAGTCTAGAGCAGACATAAAGATCACTGTAGGGGTGACTAGAAGCCTCTGCCCAAGGTGGCATAGAGAAGCTTGCATGGCCCGATGACCATCTCAGTTCTTGCAGGGTCATCTCTGGCTTTGGACATACCTGGGAAGTGGACAGGACACCACCCTACCTCCCTGAACCACTGCCATCCACCTGTCACCATGAGAAGCACTGCCGGCACGCACGCCCTCATTGACTTTCCACCGAATATCCAGAAAGTGGACGTCAATACCCTGATTTTACAGAGGGGGGCCCCAGGACTCAGGGAGTGTGACAGCCAGGGGCATGTGGCTTCTCACACAGCAGTGGTGGAGAGGCAAATCTAGGTGGGACTCGGTCCGACTCAGACAGACTCCTTCTTCATCACGAGATTCCCTTCTTCCTTACTGCTACCTGCCTTATTTTATTCACCCCGAAGGGCACCGCGGCCCTCGCTGAGTGCCTGTGAAAGGCGAGTTGCAAACTCTGCACTCCGTGGACACATCCAGGGGAGACGCTCCAGCTCAGCCCAGGAGGTCTCTCCCCAGAAGGAAGGGTAAATGCCAAAGTGAGTTCAGGGGAACTGTCCTGCTCCCCTTACCTGGGGAATAGGAATCCCCCAGCAAAGAGGAGAAAAAGAGTAAGGAGAATAGAATATGTTATTTCCGGGCAATTATCCACCCCGCCCCTTCCATTTTCCAAATTGTAAGTTCTTTTTATATAAGCACTTTCTGTTAAAGGGGAAGAAATAGCTTTATCCATGATGTAAAATATATACTTTCTAATGTAAATCAAGAAGCTATTAATACTGTAATAAGAGCACGGTAGTATATTAATTGATGGAAATTGCAGAGTGGAATATTCATAATCCGCAGCAGTCTTTTCTTTGGAAGGAACAAAGGATTAAGTTAGGGAGACAGTAATGGCATTGTTAGCAGGTTATTTCACTGATTTTCTCTGCGGAAGAGTAGAGAAAGGTGAAATTCCTTCTGGGAATATTAGACTATGCAGATCTCTACTCAGGGGTATTGGGCTCTGTTTAAACTACCGAGCTGTGCTGTACCTTATGAGCCAATTGTTTTATTAGCGAAATCATCGCGTGCTTCATTTTGCTATAGTAATAGTGCAGTTTCTGTCTAACAATGAATTAGAGAGTCAGGCAAACAATGGTTTTATATTTGGGATACAATGAAATATCTTATTAACATGCAGACTTCCCTAGGTTCCTGAAATTAGAGTCTTATTTTAAAATAATTCCATTGGGCTTAATACACTGTTTTGAACTAATCATACTAACAGAATCACTCTTTTTGTCAGAGCGTAGAGGACTGTGGGAGTTACCTGTTTCTTTAGTATTTTCCCATTCATATTTTATCTGCATGTTCTCTTCTGGATAGATCTTACTGGCTCGACAATGAAGGCATCATGCTGGTAGCGTCATCCCTTTGCATGCAGAACATAAATTGAGGCTTAAAGCGGCTTTATCCTTCCTGCCAGGTTTTTCAAGCAGATACTGTATTCCGATCACTGTCATGATAATAATAGTGAAAATAGTAATAGATCATAGTTCT
Organism: Galeopterus variegatus; assembly: GCF_000696425.1. Taxonomy (NCBI): domain Eukaryota; kingdom Metazoa; phylum Chordata; class Mammalia; order Dermoptera; family Cynocephalidae; genus Galeopterus; species Galeopterus variegatus. The sequence goes on from NW_007726606.1 coordinate 537,016, forward strand.
TTAGTGATCACTTTATTGCTGGGTACTGTGCAAAGTGGTTTACATGGTTTATCTTGTAGGATCCTCATTCAAGCCTGCTAGGAGTACATACCATCATTATCTCCATTTTACAGACGAGACGATCGAGGCTTAGAGAAATTAAGTGATCAAGTCACGTAGCTTGACCATTGCTAATAGTGAGACTTAAATCTCTCCTGTGTGGTCTGCACATACTTTTTACTTGTCATCCTGATGAGGACCTTTCTGTGTTCTTGGATTCTGCCATATTAAACATTCTTGGCCTCAACAGAGTGCAGCACATTTTCAGGGACTGTGCACAGGGTTGCAGTGGAGTGCTCAACACAGTCAGGTTTTTTCTTTTTTCTTCTTCAGTTGTTATTTGCCAAGTCCCCTCATGCCAGGCTCTGTGCTATGCGCTTTAGGTACATCATATTCTAGCAGCCTCTCTGCCACACCACAAGAGCTGTTGTTATCATTTGCATCACATAGATGAGGCATCTGAAGCTCAGAGTTTAAGTCACTGCTCAGGTCATCAGCTGGTGACTTGGGGGGGGGAGCCTGGATGTCAGTTCCAGCTGGTGTGACCCCAAAGCTTGTCCTCTCACCTGCCTCAACTGCATCATAGTGATCCCACTCCGATGGCCAGGAAAGAGCCTCCATTGGGTGGACACAGCAAACTGTATGCATTAAAAAAAAGTTTATGTCCTGAGATGAAGTTGAAAGAGACCACTTTGTTGCTTATCTGGTTGGACCCAGTCGGGTTGAGATAAAGACAGACAAGCTAGCGACCACTCTCCCTCTGACTAACGTCCATGGGCGCCCTCAAAGATTAGAACCTGAATTTTGAAGACATAAGTATTCAGATGCTTCTGCATTAGGGTGTGCCCAAAATATTCTCTATATATGTGTTCCAAATGTTACAACTTCTAGGGTGCCCTTCTTATTTTCTCCACCAGACCAACGCCTTCATCGTTCCCCATACTGTCCTCTTATCCCCTCTCCTTGCAAATATTCATGAGCCCCTGCGTGCCAAGCATGGTGCTGAGAGATGCTAGAAGGATGAGCAGGATTGTCATCTGTCAAATCCCGGAGGCACATCTGTGACAAAATTTTCACCAGTCTGTTGCAAAATGAGAAAAATGCAAAATAATGAGTTTTTCATAAATTACATGGTATCCATTTTTAAATGATCTACTTTAGGATTGTTTCCTTTATCTTTTTTTTTTAATGTTAAAGGCTTTTTTCTTTAATAAAAGTGATAGAAGATTATAGTTCTCCCTTTCTTTCATTTCTTCTTTTTTTCTTTCTTCCTCTTTGCTTTTCTTTCCTTCTTAAATGTTCTGTCTCTGATTTTGTTTTCTTTTTAAAGCCATTAATTGGCAAAATAAAAAGCTGACAAGTCTATGTCAGCCTGACCACTTTTTTTTTTTTAATTTTACTAGACCTTGAACCCTGAAAGCCTAGGAATGTCTGATGTATCCCTAACCTCTGTGCTTGCCTCTTGATGATATTTGATACCTCATTGTTCCCTGATTATTTTTAAATGTTAGCTTTGTCTCAGCAGCCTCCTGTTTCCTCTATCTCCCTCAAGGTGTGTCGCACTCAGGCATGCTGTAAGTAATCAATACTTGGTGACTTGACTTCTTAGCCCTAAAAAGAAAAATAATCTCCAGGTGCAAAATGCAAAGATGGGCTCATGTCAAGGGAACCTTCATTTTTTCATTCTCAGGAAAGGGAGGCAGGACCATTCCAGACAACCTTTTTTTTTTTCCCCTTGGCCCTTGTAAAAGGGGTAGCCAGTTTTCTATTACCGTTATGCTCACCAAAGAGTCAAAAATATGCTCAGAGTTTAAAAATCACCCAGTGCCTGTTCTTTCTAGAGCTACCTAATTAACAAGCAAAAATTTTAAATTTCATTATTTAGAGGCTTAGCACTCTCCGGAATTACACCTTCGGCCGCTTGTGCTTGGAGGCACAGCTTTTTTCTTTGCAGGATACCTGAGTGTTTACAGCTGATGCAAATATCCACCGATCTGTGCTCTTCATCAGAGAGACAGGCAGAAACTCTGATGAAAGGATGTTGAGGGACTCACTGGTTACATTAAACCCGTTTTCTGGTGGAGTGGAGCGTGTGTTTGTTTGTTTGTTTGTTTGTTCTTTTTCTCTAGCATCCAGGTTTGGCTCCCGAACTATAATGCAAGTTCAAATGCCTCTGAATGGGGAAAGAAGCTGAAACGCACGCATTTCTAACAGACTCAGCCTCTGAATTGAATGGACAGCTTTAGCTCATTGTCCAGAAGCTACTCAAATGCCTATTGTCAAATATACCCTGGTTAGGAGACTCAGTCTGTTAAGAGAGGTGCAGTCCAAAATTAAGGACATTGTTCAAGTCATGCTTAGAATTTATGGCTGTCAAAGTAATAGTCCACAATCAATCATCATAGTTTCATGAACAAAGTCAAAATTTACTGCTGGGCTATTGTTAAATTTAAACAACATAATTCACATATAAGCAGATCATTTTTTTCAGTCAAAACTGGCTCTATATGTGTTCTCTTTTTTCATTCAGTACAGTCATTTAAAATGTGTAGTTTTTAAAATCATTTCTCTTTTACTTTTATATAAAGGATGCTATTTATCATTAATATAGAAGTACAAATTAGATGGTTACTCTGGATTTACTCTTTTTGCATTTTGGAAAACTTGAATGTGGGGCTATGTGTTTTCTACAAGTTGAATGCCGACAAAGAAAGAAAGAAAGGGGAAAAAAAGGATGCCTGGCACCCTGCTCTTCCCACTATGTCAGGGAATTTCTCGTACCCTTCATATGAGCCCCTAGTGAACAAAAGCAAATCCTGTTGACCTCTCAGCTTAAAAAGGCAACGAATGTGGCAGATTCTGAAGGAGCAAGGTGAAAAGAGGCCTGTGAAAATTAGCACCATTAAGTTGAAAATATGAACAGATCCAGACATCTGCGAAGCAAGCCTGATAACCAGGAGTGAAAGGGCATATCCCGGGAATTGCAGGATTTTTTTTTTTTTAAAATAGGGGACGCTGTTGTTATTCAGAAAGCCCCAGGCTGTTCTGAAAACAGGCAAAAATCAATAGCCCACTTGTTGAGGATAAGTGAATTAGTCTGTGTTGAATGCAGCTGAGTACCTGAACACTTGAGTGAGCAGGGTTCGTTTGGGAGAAAAGACAATTGTCTTTATCTGTCCACAGCAGTGCACATTGCTGATTAATTATGTCCAGTGATCATTTTGGGGCAGTACTAATGGGGAGACTCTGTTTTTGTTTTCCTGTCTGCCCAAGACCTTGGCGAACTGAATAGAGCTCACCACTTCTCAAAACAACCCACTTAGTGCAAATGGCTGCAGAAGAGCAGCAAGAAATGGGATGATGCAGATTAGATAAAAAGTTCCTTTTATTAATTAGTTAAAATATAAACTATATAAATGAGCACTTAATAAAATATTTAATACTTTATTATATAGTGATCTCACTTATTTTAATATAACAGTTTATATTTTATAATAAATAAACCATATTAAAATATATAAAATATAGTTATAGAAATAGAGAATCCAGTGACTATGTAAACGAAGTACACTCAGCATTTACTTCCCTGAGATAGAAGAAGAGTTTTGAAAGCTATAGCTTATCCTTGCGTGTATGAGTATTTGTAGCTTTGGAAAATTGTTGTAAATGTTTTTGATAAGGGCTGAAATCTAGCAAGGCCAGGCACCGGAAGCCTGCTTAAGGGTTTTGGAGTGTGGACTCTTGTCTTGGACCAGGAGAAATTTCCACATAGATAC
>NW_007726606.1:545830-576678 GCF_000696425.1 Galeopterus variegatus
CCCATGAATCTATGACCCCTGTCATTCTCATAACCTCACCAAGTACTTCTGGCTTCCCTAAGACGTGTCCCTTGTGAGCTCTTGGAGAGACTGCTATTCACTAACTGATAGCTTCTGTCCTCAGCATCCCTCACACGAGGGCTTCCTCTATCTATTGTCCACAGAGACACTTGAGGACCCCTCTCCGTGACTGCTAATGCTGTGCCCATCACTCCTAACCACACTCATGTCTGTGCCTGGGGCCCATTTCCTGGTGTTCCCAACACTGCTAAACCCTCGGGGGCTACAGCAGGGATAACTCTTCCATAAACCCCAGTGTGTGGAAGCCCCAGCATGTTCCTTGCAGTCTTGGTGAGTGTGTACCATGCCCCCATGCTGTGCCATGCTTGGACATCGGGTCCCCCATGCTTGGACATGTGGCCACCCAAGTGTCCCCTGTTGTCAGGGCTCCTCATGAAAACAGACAGGTTACTGTGAGGATCATCTGGGAAACCTGTTTCTAGGAGAAGTGCTGTCCTACCAAATACTTTCCCCTTCCAAAGGGGCATTCACCCTCCTCTCCCTGCAAAACCTGTGTGCAAATCACCCGCTGGAATCTGACCTGTAGCAGGTGCTCTCCACCAGTTCAGCACACGCAAAGTCCGGATTGAAGTTGAAATCCCCATGGCTGCTGTTGTGCGAGTATTGCTGCGGACGGCTAACACATGCTTAGGAAGACTAGCCACATGCTGGTTGGACGAAGGCCCCAGCTCCTTGTAAAGAACTTCCCAGCAGAGAATGTTTTCTAAAATTGGAACTACGGAATTCCAACCCCTTGTGAAACTCTTGGAGTCAGATGTGTTTCAGAATTCAGAATTTTTCACATTTTAGGAAGGTGATATGCTGCATCTTCTGTGTATTACAGGGGTCAGGAAACTTACAGCCCATGGGCCAGATCTGGCCTGAGGAGTGTTCTTGTAAATAAAGTTTTATTGGTATACAGATGCACTCATTTATTTATATATTGTCCATGGCTACTTGTAGCTACTGTGGAGGAGCCCAATAGTGACCACAGTGACCATCTGCCCACAAAGCCTGAACTATTTACTGTCTGGCTGTTTGTGGAAAGTTTTCCAAACCTCATATGATGTGTCACCCTTGGAGGCAGCACCTTGTAATTAAACATATGAATATCTCTGCATCAAAATGAATGAATATTCACACTCAGTAAGATATATAACTTTAAGTCAGCTTTAGACAGCTTTGCTTCTTTTTTTTTTTTTTCTTCCCTTTTTGTCTTTTTTACTGACCGGCAACGGGATCGCAACCCTCGGTGTTGCGCCTGCACCGTGCTCAGCCAGTGAACGGGAACCGGTCTCCACATGGGATCCGAACCCTCGGCGGGAGCGCCGCCACGCTCCCAAACGGCGCACTCTCCAGTGCGCCACCGGGCCGGCCCAAGACAGCTTTGCTTCTAGACAGTTATCAAAAGAACGTTCTGTGTTGAGAGCCTTTTGGGTTTCATAGGGTCCTTTCCAGCTTTGACATTGTGGGTAGATGGATGCACAAAGGGAATCAAGAAGAATGAGAGGGTGTCTTTATGTGTGTACTGATGTGTTAGTAGTAAAAACTATAGTTATCACATCTTCAACACATCATTTGCCTTGAGTCTAGATAGCTGCCCTCTGAGCTGGGGCTCTGAGGCATCCCCTATACCCTGCGTAGAGTAGAGGTGGCAGGCCCTCTGGGCCAGCACAGAGCCACCCTGTTGATGTTGTGTGTCCTGCTCTGCTCGCCGTCATGTCATTTCTGAAGCTGACACTGGGGAACTGACTCAGCACCTGACTGTGCCAGTCCTTAATTTCAGGGAAGCGTATGGGTCTTTGTGCCAGAGGAGACAAAAGTGCCTGGCAGATGAAGGACCCTCCCTCACCTTCAGGACTTACCTTCCTTGATACTGAGGCTAGGAAGGCGGGGGTGGGATACCAAGAGCAGGCTCTGCCTTGAAGGGTTTTATGTACACTTCAGAAGTATTGACACAGTTGTCTCTTAAATGCATTCTTAGAATTTTTTTCCATAGCTCTTTGTGATACTTAATTTAATCAGTCAAGACATATTTAATAATCTCTTACTCTGAGCTGGCTGATGCACACAGTCTCCCCAGTCTTGCTGGCAAGTGAGGCTAATGCACTGGCAATTCAGAGATAGGGAGTGTGTTATGAGTCCAGGGACACTCTTGTATAATTCTCTGTGTAACATCATTTGTACACATTTAAAATTTTTAGTTGAATTTAAGTATTGATATTTCACCATTTTTGAAGGTTGTGAAACATGGTATGGGCTCCACATTGTTTGGTAGGTGTCACCACTCTAAGAAGGTGCTAATGGAGATCCCAGGTTCCAGGCTCTGCTGTAGACACCAAGTCCTCTAGGTCATGGGCTGCCTTTCTCTCTTCTCCAGGTCCTAGTACCTGGTACATAGTTGGCTCAAAAGTAGTTGTTGAAGGGAATGGAAAGAGGAACTGTTATCTTAAGGAATCAATAGGGTAATCTTCCAGGGATAACCTTAGTTAGCCTCCTCCCCACTTCCCAGCTAGAATTCTCTATGATTTCTGGCCTAGCAAAGATATTTTCCTCTGCTTTCTCCTGGTGTGCACGGACGTGCACACACATGCACATGCATTCTTTAAAGAATTACATAAGCAACTAGGATGTTTATGTTAGTACCTTTGAGCTGCTATAACAAAATACCTTAGACTGGGAGGCTTATAAACAATGGAAGTTTATTTCTCACAGTTCTGGATGCTGGGAAGTTCAAGATTAAGGCATCGGTGGATTTGATGTCTGGTGAGGGTGTGCTTTCTGGTTTATAGATGTCCGTCTTCTTGCTGTGTCCTCACCTGGTGGAAGGGACGAGGGAGCTCTCTCAGGCTTCTTTTATAAGGGCACCAATCCCATTCATGAGGGCTCTACCTAATCAGCTCCCAAAGGCCCCCCTCCTAATAACATCACTTGGGGGTTAGGATTTCAATATATGAATTTGTGGGGGACACAAACATTCAGACCTTTGTAATGTTTTATACTGTTCGTTTTGTTTTGATGAAAGGCAAATTTGAGATAGTGGACATGACCCGAGAAGAGACAAAATCCGGTGTGAGGTCCAGGCAGCCCTGCCAGACTTTCTAATGTGCACACTGCCAGATGGACAGCCTGGCCATCTTGTTCAGTTCTCCAGGCCGACTGGTCCGTTCAGTTTAGAAAGGTGGTCAGACTCTAGCTTGGCTCCTTCACGATGCTCAGTGCACTGACTCGGCCTGAACACAGGGGGCGTGCGTGAGCAGCCACGTGCTCTGAGGTTGTGCTTGTGTGTGCTCCGAGGGGAACAGGCAAGAGTCCCTGAGATGTGCCCCCACTCTCAAGCTGGAAGTGAGTCCCCCTGCCACGCCTTGTGGTGCTCAAACACTCCAGTGGGTCCCAGTGGGTCCTTTCCTGCCCAGTTGCAGGACATCTGTGTGTGGCCATCTCCTTGGTGCCGTTGTGGGTTTCTACATAGGGCCCATCAGCACGGTGCCTCCAGCATCCCAGGAACCTGGCGATTGTTTGTTTGGATGGAGGAATGAAGCTCTCTTGCTGTATTTTGACATTCCTGTCTGTCAAAATATTAATCTACCTTTGGATCCACCATTTCATGTGCACAGTGCTCATCTTTATAACAAACTGTGAGTCAGAAAGGATTTTAGTCTTCATTTATCATCATCATACCCACAATATTAACACTTAACATTTACTGAACCCCTAGTATGAGCCTGACATAGTGTTCAGCACTATCTATGCGTTATCTAATTAAATTTTCCTGACAGAGCTATGAGGTTGTGACTATCCACATTTTGCCTATGAGGAACATGGACCTTGGAGGCATGAAATGACTCACCGAAAGCCACCGGACAGGGCGGGGACTCAAGTCCCAGTGTCTGTGGCTCCAAAGCCCTGGCTTGTAGGTGCTTGCCATCTCAAATGGGAAAGCACTGGACAGTTCTTATTTTGTACCTTGTGTTAATATGCTTGTGCCGGGCACAGCAGCACATGCCTGGAGTCCCAGCTACTGGGGAAGCTGAGGCTGGAGGATTGCTTGAGCCCAGGAGTTGTGGGCCACAGTGCACTATGCTGACTGGGTGTTTGCACTAAGTTCAGCATCGATAAAGTGACTTCCAGGGAGTGGGGGACCACCAGGTTGCCTAAGGAAGGGGCATCCAGCCTAGGTTGGAAAGAGAGCAGGTCAAAACTCCCATGCTGATCAGTTTGCTTGGGTTGCCATAACACATATCACAGACTGGGTGGCTTAAGCAACAGCAATTTATTTCCTCACAGTTCCGGAGGCTGGGAGTCCAAGATCAAGATGTCAGCAGGGTTGCTTTCTCCTGAGGCCTCCCTCTTTGTCAGGCTGTTTTAATTGGGCATTTAGGAGGTGTGGTTGTTAAGGTGCTGAAGGGGACTGGCACAGGGCTTTCTTCTAAGAACCTACTGATGGTGGTTTTTGCAATCTCTGGATGGCATATCAGATCAGTTGTGGTGCTTTAGTTGTACACATTTACTCTAGGCAGCCTTGTGTAGAACTTTCTATATCAACCAGAAGGAACTATGGAGCTTAGAACGTTCATGGCCCAAGCTTTGTCCCTGGACAGGAGAAGGTGTCTGAATTATTGGCAGAGGTACCTTTGCCAAACACCCTATCCAGACTAGACTCTTGACATTGAGGAATGTGGGATAGTTCCACGTCCCCTGCCATCTTATCCAGGACTCTTGTCCCCTGACAAATTTGCATTTGACACAACATTTAATATTTATCAGTGTTCTTCTTGCTTCATGATGCATTTGTACTGCACAAGGATTGATTTTCAAGAAATATGTTGGGGATTTTTTTTTTTTTTTTGTACATTAGAGGGTTGGCGAGATGTGTATTTGCATAGAAATAATCTTTAGAGAGTCCCACTTGCAAATGTGTACAATTTATAGATATCACTTCTGTAAAAACACATTTTTGGATATGGAGTTCCTCCTTTGTTTGTTTCTTTCATTTTCATGTGTGGGTCACCAGACACTGCATTTATTTGATTGGGGTTTTGTTTCTGAGCAATTTATTTACCCAGATTGTGTTTCCAGAGATTAAAGCATCTCACCATATTTTATTTATTTATTATTCAATATAAAATAATCCCATCCAAAGGTGGTTGAAAGGCTCCTTCTGTTGCAGGTGAAGCATGTGGCAGCCTTTTACCTCCTATCTCTTCTCCCACTCCCACCCTGGTCCACAATTTATCTTTGAAGATGCTGGGTTTTAAAAGGCCAGGTACAGCGCAGAAACCAGATGGTTTTAACTCACACCTGTGAAAGTGCCCAGGATCTGTGAAACATTAAAGTTAATGGCCAGAGTAGGGCTGCCAAGCTCAGTGGAATTTTACTTAACTAGCATTTTACCCTGGTTAACTGAACTTCCTGCTCACTGGTGGTTCAGCTTGCTCCTGGCCGCTCCTGCCCGCTCCTCACCACCACACCCATCCTCTCGTCCTGGGCCATTCGCTCCCCCTTCTCTCCCTCCCTTCTTCTCTCCCTCATTGACTGACTTCTCTCTCTCTTATGACCTTGCATTTTCTTTTCTTCTTCCAGGTGCATTTCTTCCTTCACCAGACACGTTCCTACTTTTCTAGAGTCTGGTAGCCTCAGAACGTGGCTTTTATTGGTCATTGTTTAATATTTGATCATCCACTTGCTTCTTTAACCTTGTGTTGTTCTGATCTTTCAGACAAGTGGACACAGATTTGTGTTTGACCTTCTCTGGTTTTTCTTGATGTTTTAGGGCCCCTGGATATCCAAGGTCATTGGTATACTGGTTGATGAAGAGTTTTGGTTGCGCACTGTTAGCTGCTGACATTTAACTGTATCTTTTAATCACACCTGTATTTTATTACATAATACTTGAGCAGCAGGTAATTTTAGGAAAACCTTGAAAAGATATGACTATTTGGAAGAAATAAGGGGTTGTGTCTTTTTTCTCTCCATCTTCCTCTCCTCCTGCACCAGGTTTCTAAGCTCGTGCTCATAAATGAAGTAATTTTGACCCTTCTGTGATGAAACTTGCTTTAGAAGTGAATGTGTTTTCTTCCTCTTTTTGGAAGATGGATCCTAAGGTGGCCCAAATGGTTTTTTACCCCCCTGGTGTCCCCACCCTGGTGTGATCCCTGCCCTTGAGTGTGGGTAGGACCTGTAACTTACTTTAAACCAATAGAATAGGAGAAACACAATAGAGGCCACTTTCTGTATAAGTCTACATTACGTGGCTAAGGGAAGGGATTTTGCAGATATAATTAAGTTTCCAAATCAGTCAGATTTTGTGTTAATGAGAGTGCAGATCATCTTGGATAAGCATGACTTGGTCAGAGGAAAAGTCCTTAAAGAAGGACTGAGGTCAGAGAGATACCTTCTCCACTGCTGGCTTTGAGGAAGGTAGGGTGCCATGTTGTAGGAGGGCCATGTGGCAAGGAACCACAGGTGGCTTCTAGAATCTGAGAGTGCCCCAAAGCAGCCAAAAGGAAAATGGGGACTTCAGTCCTACAGCCACATAGATACAAATTCTGCCAACAACCTAAGGGAGCTTGAAGGTGATTGGACATCCACAGTCAAGCCTCTGATGAGACCACAGCCCCAGCAGATAAATGGATTTCATTCAGCCTGGTAAGACCCTGAAATTGAGAACCCAGCTCAGCCATGCACAGACTCTAACTGATGGAAACTGTAAGATAATAAATGTGTATTGTCTGCATAATAGATAGAGACTTTGCCATTCTTTGACATTTGGCTATTGAAGTTACTTATCAGGTCTCAGAAGACAGGCAGGAAGATGATCTCATAAGAAATATGCATTTTGTGAGAAACCCTTATTTCTTCATGATTTTTAACTATGAACTAAGAGAAAAGAATGTTCTGTACTGAGCTTCACATTGGCATTATTTAGATACAGTTCCACCTACAAAGTAACGTGTTGTAGTAGCTTACGTGGCCAGAATGTGACAAGGTCTTTTCTCCATAGGTTATCTTGGGAATTACCAAAGAGAAATGAGGTGACCTAAAAGGAAAGGTCATGCTGTCCACTTTATAGATGAGGAAAGTAAGAATCCACAGCATCTCGCACGAAGAACTCAATATAAGTCCTCCGTCCTGAATCACATTGACCTAACAGGTCATATGAATTCCATTAGCTTGCAGTGTGACCCAAGGGCAGGAGTGAAATTGGAATTTCACTTTTGAATTTCTAAAACCTTGTTTTATTATTTTATAATCTTTTTTGGGTGTGTGTGGGGGAGGGGGGTGCCTGGAATCATCTCCCCTTTGAAAACTCCTTGAGTGCCCCGCGTTATATTGTAAAAGGCATGTGTTTATCAGTGACAGACCTGATTGGGCTATGCAAAGTGTTCTTTACCTTCTCTGCTCACCCAACCCTAAATAATTGTCTGTATGTTCCTTTTATTGTCACCTCTGAAACAAGATGAAGAATCCAACAGTTTGCTTTAGAACGAATTAACTTTTTTATCACATTAATACTGTCTCATATCTTATTTCCCACTTGCAGTAAGAAAACCATTCAAATCTTTCCCTCACAGGACAATATCTTTAATAGCTTCTGTGTGTTTCCTATTTTTGGCTGTTTCTGTATAAACAGACTAATCTAATAGCATGCTGAACCCATCTAACTTGGCAGAAATTCAGAAAATCATTCATTTCTATGGCAAGCTGGGATGCCAAGAAGGGGGGCGAAAAACCTCACTTTTATTGCAGAAAGATTTTTCTTAAAGTTGTCTTTCATGAACATAATATGTATATCATTTGGAATTCTGCAGCACCCTCACTGGAAATTATTTATTGCAGAAAGGCACAATGGCGAACAAGAAAGTATTATTCCCTGGACAATTTCTGGCTTGAATTCATTTGCCTAAAGGAGCAGGTATCATGTGAACACAGCTTTGAATGCCGGCATGGTTATGCAAGGTGCTGTTCACCTGGAGGGTGTGCCCACAAAGCCCTGTGCATTTTACCTAAAAGGTAAGAATATCATGGCCCCCTGCAAAGCCTGGTTAGTGGCCCAGCTGGCCCAGAATTCTGCCTCTATCACTGGAACGAGAGTCTGTCCTGGGAGGAGATATCTTCAGTGGCACGCCCTTTGATTTGTTGTCACTTACACACATGGCAGGACCCAAGCTGGCTGAAGTCTTGGCTCCCAATCTTGAGCTATGAAAGTGTTGCTGGAGAGCGTCACCAGTCACGCTGATGGAGCCCTGACAACTCGGCTGTATGGAGTCAGCTGCAGTCCCACCTTAGACTGGGGTAACCAGGGTCCCTGTCCTGGCCCTGTGCTTTAGCCCGATCCCCCCACCACATCCTTCTGGTTGAACCCCTCAGGAGAGCCTACAGGAGAGGAATCTCTGCAGCCTATCTACACAAGGCCTGCATGCCCCCTTCAAGGGTGACTGGGATCCCAAAACTCCCCACCCAGACAACCGTCAACTCACTTTTAGAATGTCATATGCTTTTCTATATACTGTTCTTTAATTTCATTTAGCATTTCTTTTTTTATTTTTTAAACAAATTTTATTTTTTAGAATAGTTTTAGATTTAAAGAAAAATTAAGACAATATTACCAAGTTCCTATGTACCCCACATCCAGTTTTTCCTATTGTATATATGCACATTATTGGTACATTTATTAAAATTAAAGAACCAATACTGATATATTGTTAACTAAAATCCATAGTTTATACAGATTTTCCTCCTCTTTACCTAATGACCTTTTTGTGTTCAAGGATCTCATTCAGGATTCCACATTGTATTTAATAATCATGTCTCCTTAGACTCCTCTTGGCTGTGAGAGTTTCTTTAGACTTCCCCTTGTTTTTGATGACCTTGACAGTTTTAAGGAGGACTGGGTCAGGTATTCTGTAGGATGCCCCACTATTGGGACTAGTCTGATGTTTTTCTCCTGGTGAGACTCGAGTTACGAGTTTTGAGGAGGAAGACCCCAGAGGTAAAGTCTCCTTCTCATCACATCATACCCAGGGTCCATCTGTCAACGTGACTCTTTATTCTCGATGTTGATCTTGATCACCTGGCTAAGGTCATGTTTGCCAGGGTTTTCCGCTATACAGTCACTCTTTTCCCTTACTTTTTATGTTGTTCTCTCTGGAGGAGAGTTTCTATGTACAGCCTACACTTAAGGAGTGGAGATTTATGTTCTCACTCCTTGAGGGCAGAGTATCTGCATAAACTATTTGGAATTCTGCATGGAACACTTGTCTCTTCTCTCCCATTTATTTATTTACTCAATCACTTATTTATATCAATGTGGCCCCGTGGATCCTTCATACCTTGGGTTCATTGTGTCGCTTGAATGTTTCTAGTGAGAACACTTTGGCCGTCAGGAGCTCTTTCAGTTGGCTCTTTTGACCTAGCCTTGTCATTGTGGGCTGTGTTTTTATTTGTTTTTGTTTTTATTTCTTCTGTTGTTTTATTTTTGTTCCTCCTCCGCCATCCCTGCACCCCATACATACACAAAGGACAGTGTGCTACTATTATTTCTGGTATCTCAGCAACATTTTTCCTCTTTTATTAAAAAATCACACCAGAGCAGTAGCAGTGTGGGTGAGTTCTCTCATTTAACATTTTACTTTACATAGTTCAGAGCCCTTGCAGGCCATTCTATTTCTTGGTGTGTTTGTTACCGTACCTTCCCCAGGCGATAAACCTCAGAACCTGTCTGGCCACACAGCCAGGTCTCCAAGTCTCAAACAAGGAGGCCATCAAAAACTTTTCAGCCAGGGAGAAGTCCTAATCTTGGCTCAGCCCTTGACCTGGGCAACTTAGCTTGACCTGTGTCCTCTCTACACCCTAGTTTCTTACGTAAATGAAGGGTTTGCCTTGGCTGGTCTCCAAGGCCCCTTCAAACCTTGACCTTCTGTGATTCTGCAAGTGTTTGAATGATGGCCCAGGATGCCAACAGAAGTCACCAGTGAAATCTCAGGTGTTCTGTTGAAATTTTGATAAAACCACAGAGAAGAGGAGAGAAAAAAGAATCAAGAAGAGGAACTAGACCCATAGAAAGCTAAGAATGAACACAGGTGGGGCTGGGGAGAGAAGAGTAGTTGAGAGGAACTAGAAAAAAATAACTTTGGTGCTAATCCTGGGGAAATTCTGAAACAAATCCTTAAATACATAATGTCTGAAATTTTGGAAAAGAAAGTGAGAACTGCTAAGCAACCACATGAGTGGCATCTCTATGAACTTGATTTCATTTTTGAAAAGGTTACTGAGGAGGCAAATAAAAGGTACAATGCGGGGCACTTAGTGATTGCAGGTGTGTGGCTCTGACAAGAGTGATGTGACCTTAGATGACTTCGATCAACATAAAATGCCCAGATCAAAGGAGGCAAGTGTCATTGTGTGGTCAGATTGTATCTGGAATCTTGTCTTCTGTCTTGCGTATCACCTGGTAATATGTCCTTAGGAGAGTGGCATGAGGACGTTGGGCCTTGGGACAGGGGTCCATGAAGAGGGGTTAAGTGAACTGGCGTACATTTAACCTGAGGAAAGACACAGAAAGCACTGGATTTTCTAAGGATCTTCAAAGGACAGTAGATGGTTGTCCTATAATGGAATGAACCTCTGCATAAAGGATTTGTTTCCTTTGTTAGAGACATAAAAATGAAGCCTGGATGTTTGACCATCTGTCCTGGGTAGACTGTGTGGCTAAATAAGTACTCAGGCTTCTCTCTCGTCAGATTCAGTGGTGCTAATGTTTCCTGAAGGTTCTCTGTTTTCCCAGTTCAGTAGTTGTGAATCCCAGCCCCCTTTGTTTGCTTAAAATACAGATTCCCAGGCCCCATGTGGCCATTCTAATACATTTGGTCGGGGACTGGGGGCTGTGGGTGCCAGGAATCTGTATTTCTGTGAAGCCCCCAAAGTGATTCTGCTATGCACTTGGAGCTGAGAAGCACCCTCCCAACAGGATTGCCAAGTCCTTAAGGATAAGAACCATATTTTCTTCCTTTTTTGTATGCCTCCCCATACAAGGATAATTATACAGAAAAAGCACAGAAGTGCTTGTTGGTGGATTTATTCCAGCACTTTTGTTTTTTTAGCTCTCTTTGTCTGGAACTTTGCAAAATAAACACCCTGGTCACCCCATGCATTGTGGGTGGCATGCTAGAATGGAATATCACTGTTTTAAATTGGGGGTTAATGTCTTGGTTTCAACTGAAGTATGAAAGGGAGAGGAGAGCCCCTTGGAAACGTGTGAATGTGGATGCCGAGGACTAGCCAGGCACTTCTCTTCCAGCTGGTTCTGACAGGGATGAAGAGGCTGGCGGTTGTGAACCTCCCATTAGTGGTGGTTCCAGACCCCTCCTCATCGTGCATTTATCTTACAAAGGGCATATTTAGAAGATGTTTCCATTCTGTTTTATCTGCAGAATTACTTTCCATTCTGAGGTCTTTTATATAACTATTCCCTTGAACCCATTCCAGAAAGTGGGTTTTTAACCCAATAGACCATAGCTGCAGTGTTCTGTCGTGCATACATATTTCAAAATGTGAATGTAAGTAGATTTACCAAAGTTAAAATGAAATTAAAAGTTTTCAAAGGGCACTACTGCTTGCTTTCCCATGTTGGACTTTTCCCTTTGGGGTTCTTATACCATTTAAAAGACTCTAAAAACAGGAAGACTTTTTCTCTCGGGTCTTTTTTTTTTTTTTTTTTTCCTTCCACAAGGGATGAGGTTCAGAAGCCACTGGTGAGGTTCTGCCTTCTTTTGTGTCCCTGCAGCATACTTCCTAGTTTCCCTTTGGGGTTTTTTTACCATTTAAAAGACTCTAAAAAAAGGAAGGCTTTTTTCCCCGGTTTTTTTTTTTTTTTTTTTTCCTTCCACAAGGGATGAGGTTCAGAAGCCACTGGTGAGGTTCTGCCTTCTTTTGTGTCCCTGCAGCATACTTCCTAGCGGCGTAGGATGAATTCCCAATCTGCGAGTTAGTGCCATATATAGCAGTGTCATCAGTGAGATTTCTCACTAGCATCTTTGCATCCCCTCTTGCCTTTCTTGAAATTCCTTGTTCAGGCAGAAGCTAGAGTTATTTTTCTAAAATAGATATCTGATCTTGCCACTACCCTATTTGCCACTCCTGCTTAATCTCTTTACTGGCTCTCCATATATATCCCCTGGGATAAAAAATATCAAAATGCTTCCCAGGCCCTGCAAAGCCCCTGCCGATCCCTGCAGCTTACTCTCACTCCACTTTCCCTTGGAATCTGCCGGCTCCCCTCTCCCCCCACCATCCTGCCACAGGGCCTTTGCACAGGCTATTATCTCTGCTTGGAGTAGTCTTCTCCTCCTACTCTAGCTAGTAAACTTTTCTCATCTTTTATGGCTCAACTGTATCGGCACTTTCTTTAGGGGGAGTGTATTCCAACTGTGGCAAAGTGCAGAAAAATCAGGATAAATATAATTTGTTTCATATAAAGTTAAATTAATTTTATTTAAATGATTGTCCTTTATTCTGAGACTATAAAATTATGGCGACTAGAAGTGGTGTTTGCTCTCTTTTTATCTGCACTTCTTTTCTTTTTCTTTTTAATTTTTAAAATTTTTGTTGATTATACATATCCATGGGACAAGAGCTGTCAGCATCTGTGCCCAAGTTGTGGTGAGCAAGTCAATGCTATCAGCATGCCAACCACCTCAAATTGCAATTATTCCCCATGTCCCCACCCAACCTCTCCCCAGTTCCCACCCCTTCCTCTCCCCACATCCCTAGGTCTGTTCTTTCTCTCTGCAAGATCAACACACCACTGTGGTCTTTCTTTCTTTCCTTCTTTCTCTCTTGAGGAAGTGTGGTATTTTTCCTTCTGTGCCAGGCTTATTTCACTTAACATTACTTTCTCAATTATCTGTATTTCTTAAATGCACTTTTGGTTTTAAAATATTCTTTTATGAAATGACAGTGATTGGAGGTAGTAGATGTTTCCTTAAGTCTTTTTACTTGGAAAAATAAAACAGAAAGTTGACAACCTTATTTTAGATCTCTCAGTTTTTCCCTTTCTTTAAGTCTTGTTGGTTCATGAAATCCAGAAGCTGGAGAATTAATTTGCAAGCAGTTGTTTAATAGGTAAAAGCTTAGCATCGAGAATCAGAAATACTCGGTTCAAATTCTAGTTTCCTCATATTAACCGACAGCTTGCAAAGTTACTTCATCTTTTGGAACTGTATTTTCTTCTCTTCTTCTCCGTACAATGGGATTAATATTAGTGTCTTCTTCCTAATATTTTTTTGAGGAGAGTGAGAAGTGACGTTGTTCACTAAAGCACTTAGCACCATACTTGACACATAGCAGGTCATTGTGCTCTGAGTGTTACTATTGGCATTAATGAGTTGTTCTGCTACCTCTGTCTTTGAGTCCTTCCTTTTGGACTTTCCTACTCCTTATGCTGCAGGTATTATTTTTGGAGTAGGAGTAGCTCAAGAAGGGGAGGAGGAAGAGGAGGCAGGTGTTGCTATAACCCTGCAGTGCCCTCAGCATACCCCCGAAAGACCCTCCTGCCCACTTCCTCACTTGGCCACCTCCCCTCCTCCAGGTATAAAGGAAAAGAAGGGCCTTGTGGGGGAGGGACCCAACATCTCTCATCCCCATAATACAGATGGAAATATTAAGATTGGGAGAGCATGGTGCCTCCTGGGGCCTCTCACCCAGCAGGGACCACACATGGATTTGAACCCAGGGCCCTCTTATTCCAAAGGCTTCATTCTCCCCTCGGTCTCCACCTTTCCCATCTCCAAGCTGGAGCAAGTGACTCTGCATTTTGCACGACTTTCAAACGAAACCATGAGTTCAGAACTTCAGAACAGACACGCGGCAACCAGCTTCCAACCTTTAGTTGTGCGGGTTTCTGACGAGTACGCCGACAGGCCTCTGGCTTCAGTGCTGCCACTACAAAGGTCCCCTGCTTTTCATAAACAGATCGCTGCAAGGCCTGCTGCTCAAGAAAGCAACTTGTGCTACCTCCTGCGTGCTTTTATGCTTCGCTATGAAGTGCAAAGTTGAGCTGGCAGGCCTTCCTTTCTTCTCTACTCTATGCATGATTCATAAAGAGAACTCTGCAGGGCTCGGAGTGTGCAGTGCAGCTGGGGCTGTGCTCCTGAGTTGGGGCCCGTGTTTCTTCCCACTCACATGTAGGTCACCTCTAGGTATGGGGAGGAACCATCCTTAGAAGGTTTTTTTCAGATTTCTCATTGATGAGAACAGTTCCAGCTCTGCTGACAAAAGGACTGCATGTCCTTTTAGTAGACTGACCTTCTGGAGGAACCAAAGAGATCCAGACCAAGTGACAGCCAGCGTAGGTGTTACGCCCTGTGTTCCACCAGACCAGTCGGTGCTCACAGCCCAGAGAAGGCACAGGTTGCTGGTGCAGCCATATTCCTCTTCAGTAAAGACCTTTTCTCACACGTGTAAGAAAAATTTCTGCTATTAGAGATTGACTTTTTTGAGTCTTTCAGACCTTTACTTTAAAATGCAAGTGTCCAGGGGAATAGGAACGCCGTAAATAGTTATCATCTAAAAGCAGGTGTTTAGTTTACTACATGACAAATATTTTGTTACAAGTGGATGCTGAGATACCCAGGTTTGAAAACGACATACTTCTGCTGTTATTTTGAAGTCATCTTTATAATATGTCTTTTGCTTATTCACTCATTCGTGCACCGAAAATGCTCTTTGATTGGGAGAGCAGTGAAGGTGTTAGAAATTCTAGGGACCGGGGCCGGCCCGGTGGCGCACTGGATAGTGCGCCACTTGGGAAGCGCGGCAGCGCTCCCGCCCGAGGGTTCGGATCCCACATACAGACCGGTTCCGCTCACTGGCTGAGCGAGGCGCGGGAGCAACACCGAGGGTTGCAATCCCGTTGCCCGTCCCCGGTCCGGTACGGGGGCAACACTGAGGGTTGCGATCCATTGCCGGACACGGAAAAAAGACAAAAAGACAAAAAAAAAAAAAAAGAAAAGAAATTCTAGGGACTTAAAACTGATGGATCCTGCCCATAATTGTCATCCAGAGGGGACACGGCTGAGGGCCAATGATTTAGAGGCTCAGGACTAGACTGGAATGTGTTTGTGTGCACAGGTGGGCTTGAGATAAGCGCTGAATTTGTAAACGAGAAGGAGGGGAAAGGACCCAGCGCAAGAAAGAGCCTGTTAAAGAAACTAATATTTATAAAGATTCTATAGCATGCTGTTCTCAGTACCATGATTTTATTTGAGATTCCTTGTAAAATCCTAGTGCACATAAAACCCCTGCAGCACATATTTCCTCCACCATGTAGATAGGAAACCTTGTCCAATGTCATTGTATTGGGAAATCAGATTTCAAATCTAAACATGTCTGATGCCAAAACTGTATGTAGCTCTTCCCATTCAACATGTGCAGTTGAATGCTGCCTGACTCAGGACTTGCTGAGGTCTGGCTCTGGGCTACCAGAATGAGATGTGTGAAACCCTTTCAGTCTAAACCTCAAGCATTTTGCCTGTTGGATGGATACTTGGCTGTCCCTTTAATCCATCACCCAGGAAATCAGAGGAAGGATGGCAGACGGACTTGCATCTTTGGCACTGCCTTAGGTCCTGACTGGGGACCTCGGCAGCTGCTCATCTGGGAGGAGTGGCGGGAGTGCTAATGTGTCATCCTTGACTGGGCAAGAAGGGAGGCAGAATTGCCTGTTGCGAAATGTGCAGAATTAGACGTCACACACCCGGGTCCATATCCTGGCTGGGCCACTTACTTTCTGCAGACCTTAAGCGAGTCACTCATCCTTTCTAAGCCTCAATTTTTTCCTCTGCAAGATGAGGATATTAACAGTCTCTTCTTTGGAGAGGCGTTGGGAGGACAACGTGCTGAAAATGCTCGGATAGCTCTTGTGGCACCGAGAAGGGCCCAGTACCCAGTTTGCACCATCAGCACCGTCCACAGTGTCATCCACATGTGACTGTCCTCCTCACCCTCTTCTCTGTGAAAAGCACTGGATGTCAGTGTGCCCTTGGCCTGGGTGTCCATGTTGGAAAAGCTGTGAGTGGAAGGCACACAGAAAACTCAGAGGGGGCCTTTCCACTCAGGCATGGGTGGTAGCTGCTTTGGGAGAAAAGATGCTTTGGAAACCAGGTCACAGAGAAAAGTGCCTCATACTGTACAGAGCAGAGAGGATGCTGTGGAAGTGTGGAGAAAGCCCCAGCCTAATTGCATTGATAATACAATTCCGTAACTCATTCTGCCAACACGAAGGTGGATGGACGGTCCCCATCCTGGCCACCGAACACAGCCTGCATTTTCCTAGGAGAGACATCTGCACTCCAGTAGTGATTAAAGTGCCCTGAACAGGCCATTGCTATTAAGCATGTGTGGCTCCAGTTTAATAAAAGGTAGTATATTAAAATGGAAACCATGTTATTATTGATAAGGACCAGACATGTTATAGACCAGATTAAAGCTTTTATAATACAAAGTGCAAGGGGAGGGAACTAAGGATTATTGAACACCTACTATGTGTCAGTTGCTCCACTGGACACTGTAGAGACATAGTCACAAAATACCCCATGCCTTCGAATAAACCGAGTCTGGCCTCTCTGATATATTAATAGATTTAATCATCAGACTTTCAGTGTTAAAGAAATTACCATAGAGGCAGCCAGTTGATTGGGGAATAGTTGCTGCTAATGATAAGCTCTTTTGAATAAACCGATACTGACTTAATGAGGTTTTGCTGTGTATTATTATTATTTTTTTCCTGGTAAAAAACGGAGTGGCTGCCCTCCCCACCTACCATTCTCAGTCCTCTGCTTACTAGTAATGACCCTCTTTTCTCTTGCTCCATGGGAACTTTTAAATTTTGATTTTAATGGATTTTTTAGCCTCGCATTTCTGGAATTACTAAGAGGACCTGAAAGGTAAGTGTTCAATTACCAACGTGTATGAACCAAAATAGGCAGCTGGGCTAGGAAAGTGAAAATGGAGCAGTGTCTCCCCATGTACTCTGGAGTTGTGCATTTGTTTCTGGAGGATGATTAAGAAGTGTCCAGCCTCCAGTTAATTCAGCTTCTCCTCCAGATAGCTTTTACATGGTGCTGGCATGCGCTGGATCTTTTAAAGAATTCGTAAGACCAAGTCTGTACATTGGATAAAATTTCTTATCTGGCCATAAAGGCTGGTGTGGTTTGGACGTGTTCCCCTTGTCTGCCCAATTCCAGACAGAGGCGTGTGCCCATTTGAAACAAGCTGGTGGTTCAAGCTGTCCAGCCCCTGCCCATCTGGAGCACACCAAGGAACCTGCACTAATAGAAATAAGTAGCTCAAGCTGAATGCCCGTCACACCTCCTCCATTCTCTACCTAATCCTCACAATAACTCTGGGGTAATAAGAGTTCCTATCCCCACGTTGCAGATGGGGCTCTTAAACGTACACAGCAATTGGTCCATGGTCCCGTTTCTCATCAGTGGGCCACCCGACATTTGAAATCAGGTCTTTCTGGAACTTTCTACCACATCACACTTTCTTAGTCCCTGACATCATTCTCAGAACAAAGAAATAAAGAAGAAAGGGCTGGCAAGGTTGTTTTTCTGGATGCTGCTTGGTAAATGGCACAGACTTAAGTATGGAGTGGGTGCTCAAGTCCTTTGGGAAGGGTGTCAAAATGGAGCGCTCCCCTGGCTCAGGGTCTTCTGCAGTGGAGCCCACCTTCCAGCCTGTAAGGAGCTTAGAAGGGGCTTCTGTGGGTATCAGCATCTGTGAACTGCCGTAGCCTTAGGTGGAAGACACCTTGCAGGGATTTTTCCTCTGAGTGGGGGATGAGGTCCCCATGCCTGGCTCCACCAGGTGGATGGGGAGTCAGTTTCATCTGCTCACCTGTCTCTGGACAGTGTTTCATGTCTCCCCTGGATTTCTTGGTCTAATAATAAACTTCCCTCCTAGATCTCCATATCTCTTTCACTACTCCAAGCTAAGCTCTTCTCTTGGAATAACTGCCCTGCACCAAGCACTACCTTCAGTACTATTTTGCATGACAATTATTTTACATGACTATTTAGAAAATAGGAAGGTACTGTTACTGTTCTCATTTTATGATAAGCCAGCCAGGGCTTGGAGGGGTTGACTGACTTGCCTAAGTTTCCTGTGTGGCCAGGGGCAGGCTCAGGAGTCTGATCTCTTCCTTCAAACCTCTCAATGTGCTGCTTAGCTCCTCTCACTCCCTGTTCTCTACCCTTCCTGTTCTGTCCATCTTCGTTCTCCTACCCAATAAGTCCTCTGCCTTTTTTTTTTTCTGTGCAGGCAGCATCTGAAAGGCCCAGCCTGTGGCCTTGGGCTCTGATAAGATCTGTCTGCACTGCCTTTGTCTGGCCTGTACCTGCCTTTTCTGAATGGCCCTGTTAATTGCAATTGACTCTCATAGAATGTGGATAGTGGTGCCACTTGACACCAGACTAATGCTTCTGACTTTTGCACAGTGCCCCCAGCAGCAGGCTGGAGGGGACGGGAGGGGGATCAGAGGCCAGATAGAGCGCCTCCGATTCCAATAAAATACATTAGAGCATTAGAGCTTTTCCATTTGTCAAGCCTCTCTCTCTGCGAGGAGGGGATGTTGTTATTTCTGGAAATTCACAGTAAAATCAGAAATAATTAGGAGATTTCACAGTTGTAGCTCCTGTGAAGATTCAGGAATATGTTTCCCTTCCATTTCCAAGCTGTAGTCCTAGTTTATTCATGAAAAAAGAACTTCGAAGAGAACCTCAGAGATATGAGTCTAAAACAAGAGAATTACTACTTCTGGGCAGCTGGTAAGAGGAGTTCAATTTCTTACAGGCTTGCTGGTGTCAGGTCTACTCTTTTTTCTTTCTTTCTTTCTTTCTTTTTTTTTTTAATAATCTCTGAGTAGTCCTATGAGGAAGGGATAGAAAACCCACTTTAGAGGTAGAAAAACTGAGGCTGAAAGACCAGCCTGCTGCCCAGAGCTCAGTCATGATTGTTCTTTTTTGGGCAATAATAGAGGATCAGAGTAAAAACTTGGAACCAAGAGCCTGTTCAGTGTGGAGGGCTTGAATCCAAATCCTATATATGCCCAAGCCCTCTAGGCCTCGGCATCAGTGAGACGCAGACAGGGCAACAGCCCAGGGTGGGTTCCTACCGGGAGACCAGCACTGGGCTCAAGCTTTCCCACATAGTATCTCTTGGGAACCTTGCAACTAACCTGTGGGGTCAGAGTTATCCTCCCATTTTGCAGATGGGAAAACTGAAGTATACAGAAGGAAATAATAAAGTGTTCTAGATCACATAGTCAGTTCATTACTAAACTGGAAGTAAACCCAGAGTTGGTTCCAGGATGGGATGGGAGAAAGGCCCCCAGAACCCCGGGGGCACAGATCGGCTCCTCTGTGACTGGTCTGTGTGAAGGTGAGATCGCCCAGAAAGGAGGAGCTGATATAGGGGCTAGGAGAAAAGTATTTGGGGGTGACATTTGTTTCCTGTTTGAATTTGGCATATTACTGGGGCAGTTTCTTTACCTGCGACCGCGGAGACAGGAGAGTGACACAGCAAAGCTGGTGCACAAAGCTGGCTCATTTTCAGGTAATGAAGGATTCAAAGGGAAATATGAAGCATAGGTAGTAAGAAAAAATTGATCTTAATGATCCTAAGGAGGCAGGTGAAGTTGCAAAGGTGTTCTCCTCAAGTAATAGGTGTGGGTTTTTAGTGCCTATGGTGATTTTTAGCAAAACAAATTAACATCACTGAAGGATTATTTCACTTAAAAGTCTAGATTTCTGACTTCCTTTGAAATTTTGGAGTTCCACCAGTGTCGGCTGCTCTGGGCCAGAATTCTGGCATTCAGAATTGACCAGAGGCGCAAGGGAAAGGCTGGGAATGCCCCTTTAGATGGGGTGTGGGCTCCCCAGTTTCCACATTCTTCACTTTGCCTGCTTCCAACATTGTTACCTGCCTGTCCCCGCAGGCTTCTGAGTTCCTTGTGCCTTTGGATCAGAAAGAACCACCAGCTGCAGAACTTGCCTGAGCCGAGCATTAGTTTTTCTCACCTGTAAAATGGAACTACTGAAAACTACCTGCATCGCTGTGGTAGGGGCGAAATGTACTAGGGAACATGAAGTCCTTTAGTAGGTGCTCAGAAAATTATCACAGCTCCTGTCTAATTTCTTAATCCTCCCTTCCTTCCTTTGGGGTTAAAAGCGTGAAAACCACAAAGCCCAGAGAAGTGTTTGGGAGAGTGATGGAGGGAGGTAGGCTGTTTTGTGAACAGGTTCCTTCTCCAGAAAACATTCTTTCCATGGATTTCAGAATGACCCCCAGTGAGAACAAAGCCTTTCACACTGTGTTTATTTTTTTCAGGTCTAAGTGTCCCCCAGGAGATTTTCTTTTAAAGGAAAAGGCAGAGGAGTCCCCAACCCAAGCCAGAATGGAATGCAAATGTGACTGACAATAGGACCCATCCCCGATAGAAAAAGGCTCCTTTTTAATTAGAAGCCTGGAAGGACATTCCCTTTAATTGCTGCACTTGTAGTGTCAGGGCCATCAATATCGGTGCCTCTTTCATTAATAAACTGGCAAGTCGGAAAGCTGCGGTAGTGGGGACCCCTCCCCCACCCCCTCTCCCACCCCAGGCTCTACTTAATCAAGGGCAGACTCAATCAAATGGGGAAAAGAACGTGTAAATCAGCCGCATCCATTCTGCCGGCCCTAAATAGGTAGAAGGAAGGGAAATATGAAAGGGAGCCCGCATCGCTTTCCCCACAGATGCTCCAGCTTGCAGTGAACCCAAGCAAGAGGTAGTTAAACAGCCCCGCAGATTGCGAGCGACTCCGGGAGTGCCTAGGTTTATGTATGGATTAACACAGTGATAGACCCTGAGTAGCAAAAGACGAAGACTAATTACCTGACAGAGCTCCCCTCCACTCGCCTGGGTCATTGAAATTAATTTCTGCTTTCAGGCTTGGCAGAAAGCAGCTGCAGAATTTCAGTTCAATACTCAAATTAACAGGGAGCCGAAATTATTTCTCTGCACAGGCTGTATTAGAGGAGTGAGTTACCAAATAGATCTTGATCGCAGACACCAAAGAAAGGATTATTCCTCCCTTTTCATCAAGAGCCTTAAGTCCTTGGAAAGTTCAAAGAGTGAAAAAAAAAAAACAACAACCAATTTATTGGAGAGGTAACACTTAAATATGACACTAAATGGGGTGTGACATATCCGTGTAGGTGACCTCCTGCCCCCCCCCCAAATAATTGACGATTTCTCTCCATTTAACCAAAAAAATTAAATATGTGGCCCTTTTATATATCCCTGAATTGGAGTTCCTAATCAAGAGATAATTTGTGAGTATCTGTTTTACAGCGTTGCATGTTATCAAGAAAGTGTTGACCCTTTTTCAAGGATAAGGAAATGGGGGGGAGTAAGGAGGAGGTACAGCGAAGGGGACATGGGGATGGGAGTCAGTGGTGGGATTTGAACCCGGGACTTCTGTCTCCAAATTCATCTTTCTGTGCCTTCGTGTTGACTTTCTTCTTTTGCTCAAAGTTCCTCTCGCTGTGCCTTCCTCTTTGGGCTCCCGCTTTCATTTCAGCCTTGGTGGAATCTGCCGACTTCGCGGAGCACCAGGTCAAATTCGTTGCTGTCCAGGCCCACAGTTCTCACCTCATTTGTTTCTATGATTTTCCTGCTCCCAGAACCCACCTGATGGATGAGATTCATAGGCAAACTAAGTCCCCTCGTTCCTGCCATGCACTTCTGCCAGCTAAGGGAGCTGTGGGTCCTCAGCAGTTCCCACCCTGACCACTGTTTCCTTTGCTTCTGCCAAGGCGGTGAGTCCACACCAGGACACATCAGAAGGGAACGCTGGGCTTGAGGCACTCTGTTCACAGATACAGGTAAAGCATCTCTTTCCTAACTGTGCCTAGCCCTTTAGCGTCGGGAAATAGTTTAATAGTTAACCAAGTTCTGGAATCCTACTGTCTGGGTTCACACTATGGCACTCATTCAACTGGGGGTAGAAACCCTGGGGTTAGTGCTTATCACAGTAAGAGTACCTACTGCGTGGTGATTCTGTAAGAATTAGATCAGTTCGTGGAGATAAAAATGCTCAACACTGTGCCTGGCACAGAGTCTTCCTCGTTCACCTGAAGTGGCAGAAAAGCTGTTTGTAGCCATCCAGATCCAAGAGGATCACCCACACTGAAACTTGTCATATTCATGGCACTCCTTGCCCTCTTAATGCCTCAGAAGTCAAAAGAAGACATGTACAAGGGGACTTCAGAAAGTTCATGGAAAAATAGAATTACTAGATAATACTAATCTTTCCATGAATTTATTGAAATACCCTTGTATTCTTAGAAAAGCAAACACCAATCATTACCATTTATCAAATACCTACCATGTGCCAAGAATACTTGTATTTATCTAACAGAAAAAAAAAATCAACATTGACAAGGTTTTATAAATTACGAGACAGACTTTGAATATTCCACAGCTAGTTCAGGGGCAATGCCAGGACTCGAACCCCTGTCTCTGTGTCTCCAAGCCCACAAGATGCTCTGCCGAGTCACCCATGAGTAGCAATTAAGCTCCTTCTAACATGTCCAGCTTTAAACCTGTGACCTCAAGGCAAAGGACTTCCACATCTCATTACCACTCCCCTGAGCCACCCAGCCCCCAGTAGGCTAGGGAGGTTAATCAGGCACGCACTGAATCTGCTTATAAGGCTGTTTCATGGACGACTTTTATATCTTGGCTCCTAATAATGGTCCCATTATAAATGATTGTCTCACTATGATATACTGGTTCCTTGCCTTCTAGGAACTGATTTAAAAGGAAGCCCTGGACTTCTTGTGCCCATAGAGTTTATTCATATTTCTCTTTGCTTGCTCAGCAGCTGAAGTGGTATGGGGGACAGCCCCCCACACCCAAAATATTTTCTTCCCAGTATGAGGCAGTTGCCATAATTAGTAACCTCCAGCTCACTTGGAGTCTTGATAATACTTTACGAAAACAGTCTCTACTCCACCCTCTCCCCTCCCCACCCTCAAGCTTCTGATTAGACAGGTAGTACCACTGGACAAATGCTCACCCCTGGGTGTATCACTTCCCTCCTGTATGCAACCAAAGATTTAAATTATTTCTAGGATAATTTAGGAGAGCAGGTCATGGGGGTATATAGATAGCATCGGGGAGTGTATTTTCAAACCAAAAAAATACCTGGGCACGGTAATCCAACAAATGTTTATTTAGTGTCTATGATGGGTCAGGCCTATGAATATGCTGCTAGGTTCAGCAGGACATAATATATGAGAATAGGACAATACAGAAAATATGGAATGCATGTTAGGAATACAAATAGGAATTACTGGGGAAAAATGTACTTTGTGGAATTCTTTGTGCTAGTGATTATTAATACATGGATGAGCTTTGATCCTACTCCTCGGTTAGTGTAAAAATCAAGGATATCATAATGAAGTGTTTTGTTCCTCAAAAGTTGGATTGCATTGAATATTTAAAGTTCTTTAAATCCTTATCTAAACCTTAAGCAACATATATTCCAGCCATAATGATCTACTTGCTGTTCTTAGAACATGTCAAGCTCTGTCCTATCCCAGGGTTTTCCAAATGCAGTTTCCTCTCTTGCCATGGTCTTCTTTCCACCCTTGCTGTGGCTACCTCCATCTCTTCCTTTAGCTCTCAGTGTAAACGCTTCCTCCTCAAAGAGGCTGATCCTGTCTGTCTGTATTAGTTTCCTATTGCTGCTGTAACAAATGACCACATATTGGTGGGCTTAAACAACATGAATATATTCTTACAGTTCTAGAGGTGATAAGTCCAAAATAGATCTCACTGGCCTGAAATCAAGGTGTTGACAGGGCTGGGCCCTGTCTGGAGGCTCTAGCAGAGAATCTGTTTATCTGACTTTTCTAATTTCTAGAGGCCACCTGTGTCCCTTGACCTCTTCTTCCATCTTTAAAGCCAGCAGCATAGAACCTTCAAATCTCTTTCTGACTCTGTCCCTCTTGTTTCCCTTTTCTATCTTTTTAGGACCTTTGTGATTTCATTGGGCTCACTTGGGTAATTCATCATAATCTCCCCATCTCAAGAACTTTAATGTATGTGTGCCTGCAGCATCTCCTTTGCTACGCAGAATAACATATTCCTGGTAGAACGTGGACATCTGCCGGTGCCATTATTCCACCTACTGCCCTGTCCTAACCAGAGATGGCGATGCCTCCATTCTTCATCTCAGCCCTTCCTTCCTCAGCCTCCTACCACTCATCCCAACTTAGAGATATTAAGTTTTGTTTTTCCATTGACTGGGTTTTGCCTGCTTCTAGAACTGGAATGTTAGCTTTCTGAAGGTGGAAACCATGCCTAGAATCTCCTTCCCTTTTTCTCCTCTCAGCCAAAACTAACTCAGCCATATCAGTGAGGCTGTCTTGGTTATAAGTGACAGAAACCTCACTCAACTGGATAAAGAAAAAAAAAAAAAGGCATTTATTGCCTAATGTAAGTGAAAACTTCAGGGATATAACTGGCTCAGGCTCTGCAGGACCCAGGTATAGAGAAGGTGACAAGAATCTTTCTCTTCTCAGTTGTTTAGAACATGGCCTTATACCTCCAAGGTCAAGGGCTGTTTCCCATACCGGCCAGACTCCTAAAAAGGTAATCTTTCTCTTCCTTCTTGCCTCTGCCTTTCCCTTTGTTGGCTCAGGAACTTCCTTCCTTGATGATGGGGTAACCTTTAAAATGTGAGACTCCTGTGTCACAGCCTGGAGTTGACTGGCATTGGCCTAGATGGGGTGCATCCTTGAACCAACCTCTGGGAGTGATTGGACCATTGTAAGTCATTTGCTACTGTTAGGTTCCCAAGCACATGGATTGGGGACTGTGAGATGGGCTGTTTCCTGAAGAAAATCAGAGTGCTTTACCAGAATAGGAATGAATTTTGGCCAAGCACAAGCGATGGATGAGGAATAACTATGCTTTAAAGTCTTACTTAACCCTCCTCCGACCTTTGAGACTGGCTGCCTACTCTGAGTGCTTCTGTCTTTCTACAGGTTTACATCATTACACGAATTAGCACATGATTCTATGATAATGGTCCCTTTTCCATACACAGTGAAATCATTTGCAAAACACATTTGAGTCTCTTAGGGAAGGACTTTGGAGTGTGCCAGTCCTAATTTCCATTTTAGCAAACCTTCACTGCCACTATCCTGCAAGGGTGGGCATGGTCCTCTTCATCGTATAAAGTAATAGCTATCATTTCTTGAGCATGTACTAGGTACTGGGTGGCAATCCGGAGCCCTTAGAGTGCACCTCCCTTCTGCCTCAGAACAACCCCAAGAGGGACTCAGAACCTTCTGCCTGGGAAGTGGCAGATCCAGGGTTTAAACCCAAGTCAAGCTTGATCCAAAAAGAAGTTTGTAAAACAGAAGCCAGATATGTGTTGGCTAAGGCTGGGTACATCTAATAGATTATTTTTCCCTTTTGGGGATCCCCGCTTTTCCCCTCCAACTGTACAGAGCTAGAGGTCTTTATTGCTATTTTTCTAAAAGGTGACATTAGTAATCACTTTGGCAGAAATTTTATATGAACGGCAAGCTTTTTCATTTGCTTTAGCTTAGTCTTTTTACATTATTCATTCTGCTTCATGAACCCTCCTATCCGTACCCCACACTTATTCACCCAGAACAGGTGTATGCCACCTTGGAGAAGATGAAGCCGGAGAAAAAAATCAGTCAGACAGGAATTATGTTGAAAGATGACTGAATAAATTACTGCCTTCCACGAGTTATATGAAAAATGGCTATTTCTTTAGGACGTCAAAGCACCTTTTTCTCTCTAATTCACATGTATTTCTATACAAAGGCCCGTGGTGATGGGGAACCGGTTTCTAGACTGTGTGGGGCCTCCTGAGAGCATGATGATGCCTTTGCCATAGGTAGCACTGATGGGGGTTACCCCTTCACCTGCAGCCAGCCCGTTCCCTGCACTCGTGGCTTTGGGGAAGAATTTCCATTGCAGTTCTTTTCGTAGACAGCTCTGGGGTAGACAGTCACTAATTATTAGGTGATCTTGCTAATGAGAGATGGAATATACAAGTGGGCAATGTCCAGATGGTATTTGATCATAGAGCCTTGACCATCAACCTCTGCAGAATAGTCAGGACTTGGTCAATAATGCCCAGCTTCTCTAATTTTGTCCCTAATTCCATCTCAGGACCAACCAGAGAAAGCCAAATATGCTCCCCAAACCAATCACATAGGATGCCCCAGTTCCAGTTAGCTTGACTCCAGCTTCCCTAGCCAACAGCCTTCAATCGGAGCATATCAGAAGCCTTCCCTTTTTTTTCACTATAAAGCTTTCCCTCTCCCTGCCTGCCTTTGAGTCTCTGCCAAACACAACTGATGGTGGTTGATGGCCTGGCTACAGCAAGCTCTGAAAAAATGGCCTTTGTCTGTTCTCATTTGGTGGCCTTTGTCATTTCTACATTAGCTTTGCACTACGTTCATTTGTTTTTCTTTTTTTTCTTTTCTTTTTTTTAAAGATGACCGGTAAGGGGATGTTAACTTTTGACTTGGTGTTGTCAGCACCACGCTCGCCCAGTGAGCTAACCGGCCATCCCTATATGGGATCTGAACTTGTGGCCTTGGTGTTATCAGCACCGCACTCTCCCGAGTGAGCCACAGGCCGGCCCCGTTCATTTGTTTTTCTACACACCTCTTCCCCTTTATATCAACACATACCATGACCTTGATCTTTCCCGCCTCTTAGTTTTCTCTTACTTTCCCTTCTGTCCTTCAGTTATGGCTCTGCCCACTTTTGACTTCTGTTAAAATAATTTGCTATTGTTGTTACATTATTATTTTATGGGTTGAGTGTCTATGATGTGAAAGCTGGGTTCACTCATCATCTCATTTAACCCTTAGGAAAACCTCACAAGAATGCTCAAAGCCCCAATTTCGCAGGTCTGGTTAATGGACACTCAAGAATTAAATGACCTTAGCCTCCCAAGATGATAAGCCACAGCTGAAGAGGCAGGATCCAAACTCATGACTGTGGTTGGATCTAAAACCCTGGCTGCCATTTTGACCCACCTCTCTTATCTGTCATGCCTTGGAGGGCAGATTCTATTGTAATTTATCTGTAGATCCCTTGTAGCAACTAGAGGCTGGTAGGACTGGCTAAAATGTATGAGGAAGGAGGGACAAGGGAAGCGGAGGGAGAAAGGCAGGAAGAATGAGCCCAAATTAAGAAAGAAAAAAAAAAGAAAGAAAGTGTTTGGCTAAGTTGCATAAAAAGAGCTCATTTTTCTTTTTAATAGAGTATTGCATACAGTGGTCATAGTGTTTCTCTAATTTCTTCAGGATATACTTTGAAGATGAATAAGTATGTGTATCTGCTTAGCATTCATTTTGTCTTTCAGCAGAGCATACTCATATCTGCAAAAATACAGATAATTTCCCTCTTAAACTCCAGAAGCTGGAGACACCACTCACCTTCCAAAGGAACACAGACCCACCCAGTTTTGCCACCTCTGTGAAACTGAGGTCCTGTGCCCTTCTCGCACCGCTGTCCACCAGTATGCTGACCTGCTCATGAGATGCTTCATACCTGCCCTGTGACTCAGCCAAAATCTAAATCCTCAGTTGTATGAATCCAGGACACCCGTGTGCAAATGCATTTTTCGTGTATAGGTTGTTCACTCTGGTCTGTGAGATTGTGTAATTAGCATATGTTGTCATAGTGATGTATTTATTATAATGGAGGTGTTCTCAGGAAACCAGATTCAATAGTTTTAAATCAGAGGCCAACATAGACTGTTAGGAATTCCATTCACAGTAAATTTTATGCAAGCTGAAAGGTTATGGAATGGGTTTCCATGCCACGTCTCTTCTGTCTCACAAATCTCAGCTGGCCTACAAAGGTTCCACTGTGGAGTTTTGCAAGCCATACACCCTGATATAGACAGAAAATTTCAGAGTTTATATTATCACTTACGTGGCACATCTTCCATTGAACATGTAGTGGGGAAAAGGTGGCTTGGCTGTTGGGTTTATATCCTAAACCCTTACAGCGATGAGATTCTCCTTAATGGAGAGACTCATAAGCCTAGGACTGACAGGAATTTGGCTTTTCTTGTGTTCAATTGATAGCCCCTCTACTACTGAAGCCATTGCCCATCTGTTCAACTCTTGTATTTATGAGGAGTTGGACCCCCCAACCCAAGCCGAGTACCGGGCATATCACTCAGTTGATGTCAGGAGCCCATAAAGTTTTCTTATATTGTAAGCACTGAAGTAGCTCCACTGTACACTGTCTTTAAACTGTCTTATTTCGAATGTGTGCATCACCAGCATTCATAAACAGCAAAGGCAAATGAGAGAGAGAGAGAGAGAGAGCCCCGAGGTGCTCGAGGTGCCGGAAGGCTGTGGTTCCTTTGTGTCTACAGAAAAGATGTAACGATTGAATTAGACTCTTAAATATCTATGGATGTCAGGTTGAATACAAGCAGCTATTCAGTGTTTTACTCTGGCAGGAAAACAAGTCCCCTGGAGGTGGGAAGTCATGCAGGTCCTTGGAAGTGTGAGCAGATTGTTAAAATGTTATTAAAGATGGGCTGAAATGATGCCAGATCCTATCTTTGATGCTCACCCAAGGTCTAGGGCTAAACTCTTGCCTTTACCTGTTTCATGCTTAGTTCTTTTCACCAGGAACTTAAGCGCTTGGACTTCTGGAGACCTGGCTCGTGTCCCCAGGCCATGTCCCCTGCCTTCCCTTCTCCCACCAGTGCAGCTGTTAAGCACAGTGCTCGGCTGAGGAGTGCAACTGCTGCATCTCAAAATCCTGCAGAAGAGCCTCTCAGATATCAAAGAGCTCATGCTTTGGAGTCAGACACAGCTGAGTGTGAATCTGAGCTCTACCTAAATGAGTGGTTGGACTCATGCCTTAGTCTTTCTAAGCTTTAGTTCTGTTACCTTGCAGAATGTGGAGTGTTGTTAGCTATTTCCATGTGGAGTTAGATATAGCACAAGTAAAATGGCTAGCAGAATGTCAGGCACAGAAATGGTTGCTGTTATCAATGACGTCATTACACTATGAGGATTATTTTCTGCTGAGATTAGGTACAAGATGAATGTATTAATGGCATTCCCAGGTCTGTTTTAAAGGAAGTATCCATAAGGCCTCATGATAAGCCAGGTGTCCAAAAGGCAACTTGAGAGCAGGGATCCTGGTAACTTTTAAAGCATGTTTGGAAGCTGTGTCCCATGAATGCCAAATACAGTCGTGGATGCTACAAAGGGCCGTAAAATAAGCCATGATAAATCACGCAGACCCCTCAGCAGCTCACTCCTCTTTCTAGCACTCCAGACAGGGCCATTTCTCAACCTGTTTGGGGTTTTCCTGTGTTACCTGCACAGCTGCTGCCATCACCAGCTCCCAGCCAAGACTCTCTAACCCTGCAGGACACAGGATTTATCGTGCCCAAGAATTGGAGGCTGGGGAAAAAATGCCAGATTTCTTTTCATGTCAGATTCTGATTTCTCTTTGATAAAAATAGAGTTGGTAGATAAGCATATATTTCTTTTATACATGTATATATTGTTATTAGACTGTGAATTCCTTAACCTTTCTTAACTGATGGCCTAAGTAAGTTACTTTATTGGCATAGAACCTGATTTGACTTTTTTTTCCCTGTCAAGATTCTGGAGTTTGCACATCACTGGTTACTTTAAAAGCCAACTTTTCTTTTTTGATTATGGTAATAAATAATATGTATGGGAGAAGGAGAAGAAGAAGAAAAATTTAGAAACCCAGGCAGAAGAGTATTAAAGTATTCTAATTCCACTACCCTGAGATGACTACTGTGAATATTTTGTTGTATGTTCTTTCTTTTGAGTGATAGCATTTTTTAACAAGTGGAGTTCATAATCTATATGTACATATGTATATATACTTGTGCTCAAGTGGCCTTGCAGTCTGAGATGAAGCTGACCCTGAGGAGGACAGGGGAGTACCTGGAAAGAACCTGGGTTCATTGTGACATTACAGAGCTGCTGATTCAGTTGTGCCTGTGGTCTGCTTCCCTCTGGGCTTCTGGTGCTCATAAAGTAAGCAATTTTGAGTTGGGTTTGTTGAATCATAAATCTGTTACTTTCAGCAGCACACATCTCTAATCGCTTAGGAGGTGTGGGCAAATGTAAAATCTTCACACCATAAAGATTCTTACAGAGAAGAAGCAGAGACTCAAAGAGCTGAAGATATGCTCAAGGTCATGTCCAGTTTTAGGAACCCAAAGTATGGCAGAAACTTCCTCTTAAGTCATCATCTCTTTACTGCTTGAGGTGAAGTGCCTTCCCTTACCCCAGGTAGAGAGAAGCTCTCAATGGCTAGAGCAATGACGCAGGCAGAGCCCAAGACTTAGAGTCAGAAAATGAGTTCAAATTGACTTTGGTCCTTCACCTGGCTGTATGATTTGCACAGACCTTCCCAGCCCTTCTAGTTTTCAGGATCCTTATTGGTAAATTAACTTAATATACTGATATGAGATTTCTGAGATATAAGTCCTCTTGTAAAAATATAAAACAATCATACAGTTATGATTGTGCTTGTTGTTCATTCATACAAGCAATATTTATCCACCATCTACTATGTGTCAGGCCCTATTTTAAATGTTAGCAACATAGCAATGAACAAAACAGCCAATATCTCCGCCCTCCTAGTTTGAATATTCTAATGAAGGTGA
>NW_007726606.1:577954-586329 GCF_000696425.1 Galeopterus variegatus
TGCAGGTCTGAAAATTCACTTTGGGTCTCCCTTCCTTTACTCTCCATTCTCTGCCTGCACTTCTCCAGGCTCGTCAGGATGGTGGGATGTGGATGCTAAATTTGATTTTGTTACTTAGATAAAACAGCTTATAAAATGCTACAGAGCAATGCCTTTCCTTTCTGAGAACTTGATATAATAAAGTTGGCGTGATCGCCTCAGCCTGTATCTTGAGGGAACAAGTAAATTAAACAAGTAATTATATCCATAATGTTTTTAGAAGTTAGAAGATTTAAATATATGAATCTCATCTGAGTGTGCAGCCTTTTGTCTGCGGTGTTTCCTGCCAAAAGATCTCTTGACAGGAAATAAACATTAAAATAATCTTTAATCCCTTGTCTGGTCTATTACCATTAACAATTGATGCACTTTAATTTTGTGGGATTTTAACTACAAAATGGAACGGCTAAGTAGTGATAATTGGGTTTGGAATTATACGGTCATTTATATCAACAGAGATGCAAGAGGCTGGGAGGGAGGGTGATTAATTATTTACTATTTCCTGGCTGTGGTTCCTTTTATAGAATTTTCTGATATGTTCTGCTGTGAACAATTATCACCAAATGAAAGTAAACAAATCTGTGATTTGAAGCCTTATTTAGAAGTTAGACCATGTTTAGGTGATGTGGGTTGGATTTTCACAGACCCTGTGGGCTGCGTGTGTTCCTTTTCTCAGGGTCCTACTGGCTCTGTATCTGAGGATGGTTAGCTTTGTACATCTCAAACTCTGGGGAAACACCTTGGTTTTGCCAGGGAAAAGATAGAAAACATTGAGTGAGATCTCGGTTCAGTGCCAAAGGTATGTTTGGGGAGGGGGGTGGCTTATTCTTCCCTCTCTTTGGTTTGCTTCTTTGCGGTGTGGGATGGGGGAGGAACAAAATTATGTCAGCACGAGAATAAAAGGTATGCTGTGCAGTTTCTCTTAACACTGTGTGTGTGTATGCAGGAGTGCGCATGCGTGTGTGAGGCAGGATTGCCTGTCTGTGCCTCAGTCTCCCCATCATCATTCAATGGCAGATCAACACTATCTGATCGGCTTTTGTGGGATCACCCAGTCCAACATGCATTTCCTTTCTCTGTCCCCTCTTGGTGCTCACAGAGCACATCCTCACCTATCTTCCTGGCTCCACCCTGCAGGTGGCTCCCACCAAGCCCAAGAGCCACAAGCCTTATGCAAATTACTCTGACACTGGAAGGTTGATGAGTACCTGACAGGACATGCTTTGTGGGAAGAAGGAGGACCTTTAGGAAAGGCTATAGATGCAGCCATTCCAGAGTCACTCTGACAATCACGGCTTCCCAGATTCTGGCGTGTTAGGGCCTTTGAGCACATGTTTGATGAGCATGAGCATGTTTTCCCTTTAGGTCATATACTCACTTATTTCTGGAAAAATGCAGCCTCTCCTTGTGCTTTCTGGTTGAATGAATGTCACCACCATTCATCCAGTTGCACAAACCAGACACATCTTGGCCCCTCTGTCACCCTAACCCCCATCCCATGTGTTCTGCCCATCATGAGGCTTGCCATTTTTACTGCCTTGAGTCTGTCCATTTTCAACATCTTCACCATCAGTGCCCTTGTTCTGGTTGCCACCGCCTCTTGCTGGACTCAATGCAATAGCTCCTTTCTGGTCTGCATCCTCCCAGCTGCCCTGGGCCCACAGGCCAGAAGGAAATGGGAGAGGCAAAAGGGGACTCAGGGCTTCTTTCCCACGTTTCTCCCCCAACCGTCTCCAGGAGCCAGTGCTTCCTGATGCCAGGTCACATGGCCCTGCACCATGTCCAGAACACTAATGGATGAGCTTGTTCCAGAACACTAATGGACGAGCTTGTTGATGACAGAGTCCAGGTGATTCCCTTCCTCTGTGATACACTCTGGTGTCACTAACACGAGAAGACAGACAAGTTAACAGAGCCAGAGTCCAGACTTACCTCTGCCTTTTAGTTAAGGTGTGACCCTGGCCAGGGTTGAAGCAGAAGGCCTCCCCAACAGCACACACCTGGCCTCTGCACTTTGCAGTCAGGCCCTGATGACAGACTTTAGGCCCTGCCCTGCACCATGTCCAGAACACTAATGGATGAGCTTGTTGATGACAGAGTCCAGGTGATTCCCTTCCTCTGTGATACACTCTGGTGTCACTAACATGAGAAGACAGACAAGTTACAAGAGCCAGAGTCCAGACCTACCTCTGCCTTTTAGTTAAGGTGTGACCCTGGCCAGGGTTGAAGCAGAAGGCCTCCGCAACAGCACACACCTGGCCTCTGCACTTTGCAGTCAGGCCCTGATGACAGACTTTAGGCCCTCCAGATGTGATTCCTACTGGAGACAGAGGCCACCTTGCCTTCTCTAGCTTGCCAGGGGAGCAAGGAACTACTTGAGCCTCCTTCCCATGGGCCAGGCTTGACTCTGGATTTTCTTTGTTGTTTTTTACTATTATTAACTCAGTTTGGGGGGTAGGGAGCAGGGGTAGTGCATGGAGTTTGGTGTGATCTCATTAGGAGAGTGGCTTAATGCTGAATAACAGCTCTCGTTCTCGCCTCGGGAAGTGGACTTGGGGCCAGTGACTTTGGTTTGTCACTTTATACTAGAGTTTCTCAACCTCAGCATTACTGACATCTTAGATAGGATAATTCTTTGTTGTGGGGGGTTGTCCTGTGCATTGTAAGACACTGAGGAATATCCACAGCCTCTACCCACTAGATGCCAGGAGTACCCCCTCCTTCCCCAAGTCCTGCAACACCAAAAACGTCTGCAGACGTTGCCAAATATCCCTGGGGGTGGGGAGGATCACCCCTGGTTGAGAACCCCATCTTTATACTCTTCTGTATAGTTTTGATTGTTTTCCCACAAGAAAGTATTTTTAATAACAAAATAATAAAACTAGAAAGTATTAATAAAACCAAAATAGTAATATAAACTACTTCTTCAGTCATGTTCATTATGTGCCAGGCCCTTCTCTAAACACTTGCTTTGTAATCACTCATTTAATCCTCACAAGAATCCATAAAACAGTGATTCATTTCCTAGAGCTGCTGTAACAGTGTACCACAAACTGGATGGCCTAAAACAAGAGGAATTTTGGAGAACAGGAATGTGAAATCGAGGTGGTGGCAGGGTTGGTTCCTTCTGGGGCTCTGAATGAGGATCCAGGCCATGCCTCTCCCCTAGCTTCTGGCAGCTGACATCAATCCTTGGCATTCCTTGGCTTGGGGCAGCGTAACCCAATCTCTGCTCTGTCTTCACATGGTTGTCCTCCTTCTGTGTGTGTCTCTGTGTCTTTGCTCCTCCATTTTCTTATAAGGACTCCAGTCATTGGAGTTAGGGCCCGCTCAAATCCAGTATGACATCATTTTACCTTAACTAATTGCATCTGCAAAGACCCTATTTCTAAATAAGGTCACATTCTCTGGTGAATTTAGAGAGCATTCTATTCAACCCAGTACAAGCAGGTGATACACTTATCCCCATTTTACAGATGAGGAGACTGAGGCACAGAGAGATCATATGACTGCCCGGATCACAGAGATAACCAAGTAGCAGAGTCAGAAATTCAACCAAGTTCGTCTGGTTACATTGTCCAAGCTCCTAACCATTGCACTCAAATAGTAGTTGTCCTCAAAGTGTGGTCCCCTACCAACAGCACCAGTGTCACCTGGGGACTTGTTACACATGCTGACTCTCTGGCCCCACCCCAGACTTCCTGAATCAGAAACTCTGAGAGTGGGGCCCAACGATCTTGTTTTAACAAGCCCTCCACGGGATTCTAACTCACCCTAAAGTTGGAGAATTTTTGATTGAAAGTGCTGTGTAAGGGGGAAGAAATCTTTCAAGACATTGTAATCAATTATCAAATGTTTCTGAAGTACATTTTGTTTACAAAGCACTGTACTAATCTCTAACTCCATAGGGGTGGGTCAGGAGAGTTCTGTTTATTTTTCTAAAGGAGGCTTTTCCCTCCGATTTCACCATTGCCCGTAAGTATTTGAAAAATGACAATGTTTATATCTTTGCCTATATGAAAATAGAAAGTGTCATGTCAAAGATATACTGAGAAAGGCATTTTCGTTTTGATCAGTCACTCTTATTTAGCAATAAAGCATGACTCTTCTCACGTGTTTCTTTCAGAAGCACAAACCCCTAGTCTTCCGGCTCTCTTTCATCAGCTGCCTTCTCATCCCAGGGGCCTGTACTACCAGGAATTTAACATGCTGTTAGTGCTCGTCATAAAGGCAAGTCATTTCAGGTTCATCGGTACATTGTTAATTGATCTTCATTTCCTATTATTTCACCTCAAAGCAAACACATCATCCACCCTTTGATGCTGGAGTTGTTTATCTTCTCTGCCCAGGTGCTTGCTCTTTTTAGCCAGCTTTTATATCCTCCATTTCAGAAGGCCTTTCAGTGTTTACTATTGTAAACCATGCTTTTTCTCTTCTTCTTCTTCTTTTCTTTCTTTTTCTTTTTTAATTACAGGTTATTTAAAATATCACCATCAGCAGGAGGGAGGTTATTACCTTATAGACTAAGCTGTAGACATGACTGGCCACCATGATCCTATCTGTAAGATGCACTTTGCACATGAAAAGTCCCACTTCTGTGGCAGAAACCAGTCCAGTTTATTTGAGGAGGTTTGGATTGGGCTTGGGGAAACAGAAGGAAATTGGAGACTTTGATGTTCTTCGTGGAGGTGGAGGAGGCCACTTAACACAACTTTCACTTCTCAGTTTTCAGTGGAAGCAGACCTGGGAGATGTGGTGATGAACACCCATAGCTCCCTCTGTCTTGTATTAGATAGTTTACAGCACAAGCCAGGGCTTCCTAGTCCTGGAAAAGTTCTTCCTGTTGCTTTGTTTGGTTTTGGTGGTTGTTATTGCTTACCATGTGGCTTCCCACTCACTTTGGGGGAAAAAAGCCGTAAAAGGAATAAAAGGTCATGGTAAAAGTTTCAAACCTTTTAATAAGATTGAACAGTAAAAGCTCCCTCATTCCCAAAGCTGTGTACAAAAGAAGCCATCATGGAAGGTTTATTGTGGATTCTTCCAGAAATGCTATATGCATTTACCATCAGATACAGGTATGTATAGCCTTTTTAAAAAAATGCAAGCAACTGAAACTATTGAATACATTTTATTCATTACCTTGCTGTTTTCATTTAATAGTGTCTTGAAGATTCTTTGGTACCAGCACATGTAGCTCGACCTCCTAATATGCCACGACTGCTTAATATTCTATCACGTGGATATCCTATAACTTACTTATTCATTCATTCATTAACAGACATTTAGGTTGAGTCCATGTCTTGCTATTACATGTAACTTAACGAACACTCCTGCAAATGTATTTTGTCTACTTGGGCAAGGATATCAGAAGGGAGATTTTTCACTAGCTGAAGTACTGGCACAAAAGGTATGTGTACCTTTGAAATAATTTCACAATAACTGTCAAACTGTCCTCTAAAGCAACCGCACCAGTTTTCTTTCCACTATTCATGCATAGGGATGCCTGTGTCACCCCAGAAATTATCTCAGCAGCAGCAGCAACAGAGGAGTACTGAAATCCCATTGACACTCCAGCAAGTCAGCAATCAGCATGCCAGTTTTTAAAATTTATGTTGCTATTGTACTATAAGGTTCTTCTGAAGCAGCCACTTTGTAACACCATGTAGTCCAATCCCCAAGCTTGGTGATTTTTTTTTTTCCCCTTTCAATACATCACATTGATTTTCTGTATGACTTTATCTGCTTAATAATTTTTAAAATTTATGTTGCTATTGTACTATAAGGTTCTTCTGAAGCAGCCACTTCGTAACACCATGTAGTCCAATCCCCAAGCTTGGTGATTTTTTTTTTTTCCCCTTTCAATACATCACATTGATTTTCTGTATGACTTTATCTGCTTAATACAAAGTGGGATTGAACAGTTATTTGTCTGGATTTGACCATTCCTTATCAAACATTTATGATTTAGCTTTCGCCACAGCATCTTCTTGTAAGGTGTTTCTTATTTTTATCTTTTTCCGTAAAGGTAGGATTGTGTTGACAGCCCTGTAATAAATCTTTCTTGAAAGAGATGTGTTGCAGAAGTGTGGGGAGAGAGTGGGGACTCCGTGCATGGGATGTTTGGGGGAAAAGAAGTCTGAATTGTTTCTGGACTAATGTTGAGTTTGAATAATAGTAGTTGACACCCTGACTTTGGGTTTGCAGTATATTAGGAGTGAGTGCTTTGCAGGGAACCACAGTAGGGTGTTGCTCTGACGATGAATTGTCCAGTAAATAAGTGAGGTTGGTACAGCCAAGGCCAAATCTCAGAACCATCTCCTGTCTGTCCATAGAATAATGTTGCTGGCAGGGTCAGGGTGAGATCAGCAAGGATGAATTGTCCAGTAAATAAGTGAGGTTGGTAAAGCCATGGCCAAATCTTAGAACCATCTCCTGTCTGTCCATAGAATAATGTTGCTGGCAGGGTCAGGGTGAGATCAGCAAGCTTCCCTGAGAGTCTTGGTTGGAATTTAATCTGCATACAGGTGATTGGAAAATAAGAGAGCATAAATGGGACTTTCATATTTTTCTCTCTTTCATTTGTTCTGTTTCTCTCTCATTGAGAGCATTTCTAACTTCATTAGGAGAAATGGTATCAGAATATTTTACTCCATTCTAGAAAACTTTATCAAGCACCTACTATGCAAATACTCCTAATGATATTACAATTATGTCCTTAGGACCAATTTCAAGGATTCAGGGATGAATAAGGGCAATGCAGCAAAATAGAGGGAACAGCCAGACTATCGCGGGCTTGCACCCCGACACTTCAGAGTTGGGTGACTTGGGGCAGTCTTGTTTTTTTTCTTTTCTTAAAACAACATACATGTATCTATTATTTATTTATTTTTGGTGGCTGGCTGGTACAGGGATCCAAACCCTTGACCTCGGTGTTATTAGCATCACCTTCTAACCAAGTCAGCTAACCAGCCAGCCCTACAACATACATTTATCATCTCAGTTTCTATGGATGAATAATCGGGCATGGTTTGGTGTCTGTCACAGGCTGTGATCAAGGGGCCGCAGTCATTGACTGGGCCTGGACTGGGGCAGGATCTGCTCCCATGATTGTTGGCAGGTGTCAGTTTTTTGGTGGTTGTTGGACTGAGGGCCTCAGGCCTCACTTTTTGGTGGCTGTTTGTTGTTGCCACATGGGCCTCTCCAAACGCCATCTCTCAACATGGCAGTTGGCTTCCGTCTGAGTGAGCAAGGAAAGAGCAAGAATTGGTGAGAAAGATAAAAGCCAGTGTCTTTTTTAAGTTAATCTTTAAAGTGACATCCTATCATTTTGCTTTTTTAGTGAGATATAATTCAATATTGCAATATGTTCCCTTTTAAAGTGGATAATTCAGTGGTTTTTAGTATATTCACAAAGTTGTACAACTGTCACCACTACCTAATTCCAAAACATTTTCATCACCCCCCCGCCCCCAAAATAACCCTGTACCCATTAGCAGTTATACCCCATGATCCACCCCCAGCCTTTGGCAGCCACTAATCTGCTTTCTCTTTCTACAGATTTGCGTGCTCTGGACAATTCACATAAATGGAATCATACAGTACGTGGCCTTTGTGACTGGTTTCTTTCACTTCGCATGTTTTCAAGGCTCATATTATAGCATGTAGTAGTTCCTCCATGTTATGGCATGCACAGTTATAACATGTAGAGCAAGGTAGTTCATTCGTTTTCATGACCAGATAATATTCCTTTGATGGTACATCCTGTTTTGTTTATCCATTCATGTTCATGTTGTTTCCACTTTCTAGCTATTATGAATAATGATGCTATGAACATTTCCAAAGGTTGCTTCTACTTTCTGGCTATTATGAATAATGCTGTTATGAACATCCATGTACAAATTTTAGTGTAGACTTATATTTTCATTCTAATATCCTATGGCATGTCTTGGCGGTGACATCTGTGACTTCAAGGAAGTGTCTTGAAATATTTTACATCATTTCAAATAAAAATAAAGCAAAGAAAATTGATAGTGATTGTGTATGCGATTAAATATGGCTTTGAGAAGGTGGCATTTGAACTGCACCCTGAATGATGTCAGTCATACAAAGATGTCAGCATAGAACATTTCAACCAGAGATATAGTAAGTGCAAAGGTCCTGGGGTGGAAATGCCCTTGACCTGTTCAAGGAAGAAAAAGCAGCCACTATGTTTGGAGTCAGGTGGAATAGGTCATGAGGTCAAGAGGGTAACCAGTCACAGGTTGTGAAGTCACTATAAGGAGTTTGGATTTTATTGTAAATTGTGGTAAAAGCCATTGGATATTTGTAAGCAAGCA
>NW_007726606.1:586665-587616 GCF_000696425.1 Galeopterus variegatus
AGAATGATTGGGAGGTGGCTATAGGGTCTAAGAGAGTAACTTAGACTGGGTGATAATAACAGAGATGGAGAAAAGAGGTTGGATTCAGGATACATAATTCCACTGAGCACATTTGAAAGTAATTGTTAGTGGCCTGTCTCTCTCCCACTGACCACAAGCCCCTAAGTCTTCATGTCCACATCCTGACACCCAGTGTGGGCGGGCCACCCAGTAGGTACCCTCTGCGTGCTTGCTGCATGAGTGTTGTGGAGTGACCACCCTCATGGGAAGTAGCAGTTTGGAGAAAAGGCAGCCAGGGCTCCTGACCACGGATGCTCTGAGCTTCTTCCTGGGTCAGGCTGGCTGCTTCACAGCCCGTCCCCTCAAGTGATGCCTTTTATCCTGTTCCCTTTCACTAGCTGGCATTCCAAGCTTGTAAATAACGTTTCCCTTTAAAATGCGAGCAGAAGGAAGAGCCGGAAGTGTCAAACCTCTGTGTGCAAATATTTTATTATTTTCCCTTTTACAAATGAACGCAGTCTGTTAATATGGGTGCATCTGAGAAAA
Source organism: Galeopterus variegatus (assembly GCF_000696425.1). Classification (NCBI taxonomy): domain Eukaryota; kingdom Metazoa; phylum Chordata; class Mammalia; order Dermoptera; family Cynocephalidae; genus Galeopterus; species Galeopterus variegatus. Next base: position 587,212 of record NW_007726606.1, read on the forward strand.
GCAAGCATACAGGGCAGCCTGTGGAATGGAAACTTGGTGGGGTGATCCATTATGTTCACCCTGAATGAGGCTTACTGAGGCTCTGTTATTAAACTGGGATTTTTCTTAATTATTAACAGTTAAAAATAGGAAAATAGATTTAAAGGGGGAAAAAAGTTGCAGACAACGAGAGTCCAATTCTAAATGTGTTCATGTGTGTAAAACGGAATTTGCCAAACATGAATAGGCACTTACAATGTGACTAGAATTGGCTCTGTCATGTGTCAGCCTAATAGCCTAAACCCCAGTTCAATACAATGAACTTGGGAAGGTTTGCTTAATGAAAGAACTGACGTTTTCTGTGGAGTGGCTGCATTCATCAGCCTGCATCCTGTTCATTACACTACGAAGAGCTGCCAATGGGAA
>NW_007726606.1:587995-589264 GCF_000696425.1 Galeopterus variegatus
AGTGGCTGCATTCATCAGCCTGCATCCTGTTCATTACACTACGAAGAGCTGCCAATGGGAATTGGTAGGATCATCTATTAGGTAAACGTGATGGGGACAAAAGATAGCAAAGGCCAGGGCCTTGTGGAATTTTCTGCAGTGGCTTCTGGTTATGGGTAACATGTTTCCAAATTGGCATGAGGGCTTCTGGTGTCATCAGCTGAATTCTGGCTCTACCCCATCGAGGTACACACATCCTATGGAACCCTAGAGAAGAGAGTTGTCACTTATGCATGGCATTGCCTTACCCACTGTAGAATCAGTAGGGCTGTGCACAATTATTGAATTTTCCCTCTCTGTAGGCCCAGGGGAGGGCTGTAATTCTCTGTCATGTGACTTGCCAGTGGAATCTGGGAGGACGTGATGTGTGTCTCTTTGAGGCCGAAACAGTAAGAGCTAAGTCTGTGCTACACCAAAATCTCCTTTTTTTCTGCCATGCTCACCAGCATTATTCCACTTACCAGCTGCCCTGATAGGGTACATCCTGGAGGAAGGACAAAGACAAGAGCCCCCAAGTGGCTCAAGATGGACATGGGGAAATAAAGTATGCTTCTGTGTTGTGGCTTTAAGACACTGAGATTTGGGGGTTGCTCATTACTGCATCATAACCTGGCCCATCCTGACAGCTTATACCCATGATCAGGCCTGGAGGGACCGCAATTTGGCCATCAGAACAACCAAAGCCCAGAACAGTGGGCCACTTTATAACATACTTAGAGCTTTTTTTTTTGGCAAGATTGGAATATTGTAATTTGCCTTTTTTAAAAACTCACTTTTAAGATCTGCATATGTCAGTAAATTTTATTTAGCCTCTAGAGCCATTTGATTGGGATGCCCATTTGAGAATTGTAGCAGATTCCGTCAGCTGTGAGTGAGATCTTGAGTCATTGGAAAATGCAGACAAAACAAGATCTACTGATTGGCAAGGTCATCTTGGGACAGGCCATTGTGGAGTCAACAGCAAGTCCATTAATTCAGTGGGGATTTACATCAGTTCTATCTGCCTCTTACCTAATGGGACTATTTGGTTGTGTTCCTTCCTGGAGAGATTAGTGATTGAAAGGAGGAGATTTAGAAAGGAGAGATAAAAGTTTGCATTTAATTCTTGTGACATGCAGCCTTCTAAGAAGGTTTCCTAAGGAGGCTCCACAGTATATTCAGCCCTAAGTCAGAGGTCAGCTTCTCTTAACATAGTGTTGGTGTCCAGGTGGCAACATTGATGTAATAAAG
>NW_007726606.1:589591-590590 GCF_000696425.1 Galeopterus variegatus
CTCTTACCTAATGGGACTATTTGGTTGTGTTCCTTCCTGGAGAGATTAGTGATTGAAAGGATGAGATTTAGAAAGGAGAGATAAAAGTTTGCATTTAATTCTTGTGACATGCAGCCTTCTAAGAAGGTTTCCTAAGTAGGCTCCACAGTATATTCAGCCCTAAGCCAGAGGTCAGCTTCTCTTAACATAGTGTTGGTGTCCAGGTGGCAACATTGATGTAATAAAGGGGCTTTAAAGGGGTTTGGGGAAAGTTAGGTTGTTTTCATATTATCCCTAACCCTAAAATCCAACAGCTAGCTGAATTAAAATCCCTTACATAATTATCATGGGGAATTTGAATATAGAATCTTTGTGTATTTGGTTTTTACATTTATTTACGTCTAAAAGAATAGTTTCCCCTCTCTTCCTCCTTCCCACCAGTTCTTACCACCTTCAGTTCTGCAAGTAGGACCTGTGCTGTTGTACTGTGGTCTCTCACAAAACGTAAACCACGGTCTCTCTTTTCAAGGTCATTGCTAGTGTCAAATGAGAAGATGTATTAAAGTCCTGAGGACAGTGGCCAACAAACAATCTATAAACGCTACTCATGAAAATGGAGAGAAGCCATGGGTCTTGGTTGTCCAACAGATCAGGCTTCAAATGCTGCCTCTGCTGTGCGCTAACAGCAGCCTTCGTTCCATTCCATAACCTTTCTAAGCCTCAGTTTCCTTTTCCATAAAATGGGGTACAAGTAGCATTTTAGCACCTTCCTCACCTAGTGACTGTGAGAAATAGGTGAACTAATGCCAGCGGTGCCCTTAGCCCAGCCCCTGCCACTAAGGAAAAGGTCCATAAAAGTCCCTTCCTCTTAGTCATTGTATACTGATGAGGGTGATGGCGAAAGTGTGGCCTTTGCCATGAGAACCCTCTGTAGCCACTGGAAAGCGAGTGCATTAGCAAGCGGGCAGCTGCCAGTCCGGAAAATACTGACTCGATAGATCTTTTTTTTTTTTTTTTTTT
>NW_007726606.1:590652-591240 GCF_000696425.1 Galeopterus variegatus
CCCTCGGTGTTGCTCCCGCAACTCGCTCAGCCAGTGAGCCGCCGGTCTGTATGTGGGATCCGAACCCTCGGCAGGAGCACTGCCGCACTTCCCAAGCGGCGCACTGTAGCAGTGCGCCACCAGGCCGGCCCTGACTCGATAGATCTTAATCAAGGGAGCAGGGTGTTGTCTTCCAGACCCAGGAAGCCTGATTGGGGCTGCTCTGGGGGTTTGGGTTGTGAGGGCTGAGGCTCCAGCTTGGCTCATCCTCCACACAATGGATGCTTTTGAGGCGGGGTCGTCTGGTGCTGTCTTGGATGGACTCTGCAGTGTAGAAGTGTGTGAGCTCCAGAGTCAGACCAAACACAACTCTAACCTTTGCTGTCAGAGCTGCAAAGCTCTGTGATCTTGAGTAAGTCAGTGGACCTCTCTGTCCTTAGTTTCCTCATCTATAAAATGAGCATAGTGACAGTGTTGATCTTACAGCATGGTGTCATGGTTAAGGAGGTTTATGTTAAGTGCATGATGCCATACTCAGCACGGCCAGCTTTGGTGACTATTCCTCAGGCATAGAAGGTAGATGAACTTATTCAGCATCACTCACCTGGT
>NW_007726606.1:591589-641525 GCF_000696425.1 Galeopterus variegatus
TTTGGTGACTATTCCTCAGGCATAGAAGGTAGATGAACTTATTCAGCATCACTCACCTGGTGGCTGGTGAGCAGGTGCACAGACTCTTAGCACTGATGGTCCCTTCACCAGAGCACGGCTCCAGCACCACCACTCTACCACTTTTGCCTGGGAAAAGACTGTGGAAGGGATTACTCTCACATTTAATCAAAAATAGGTTCACAAGCATTATAGCTTTTAAAAGCCTACAGCAATGCCTTAATACAAACATAATCTATCATTAAAAGAATTCAGTTTATTCCAGTCTTATAAAGCCCCTTGCATGTAAATTTTCTCATTCTGATTAACAGGAGAGAAAAACACGGCTTTGTGTGTTTACTAGCAGCTTCCATGAGAATCCATGGGTGAGATAGTTTGCAAATCTTTTGCATTTAAAATTTCAGGTTTCTGCTCCTAATAGCAGATCACCTTTCTAGAAGCAGAGCTATAAGTCTCTTTTAACACCATTTTTAGACTTGGACAGGTTTACACTGTTATTTAATGGGTTATTTCAATATAAATATACTTTTTATGGGTTCTACTTTTTTTCGTAGAAAATTAAAAGTGATAATGATGAAAATAATAGGATACTGACCAGAATACCCGTTACTATGCTCTATTGTTCTAATGAACTCATTTGAGAAACCTCCCCTTTTCCCCTTTCTCCCTGTGTCTCTTTCTCTCACAGCAGATTGCATCTGGTTGCTTATCCTGTAAGGCATGAGTAATGGCTGAGCAGTTACCAGTAATTCCCAGCCTTCTCCTCCAGGTGTGTCCCTCACTGGTTTCTAGGATGTTCCCTTTGCCTCTGTTACCTTGCCGTCTGCTCTGCTCTCAGCCAAAGCTCTTCTTAAATACATTCACCATAAATACCGCGCAATTTAATCCTTCTACCCCCACATGTATCTTTCCTCTTTTTAATCATGACTCCCCTTTGGGCATTCTCTAAGTACTTCGAGGGCAAGGACCATGAGATAAGATGTCATTAGGCAACGAGGAATGATATTACGCAGTTCTATCCATTCCTTTGTCCACCCATTCGTCATTCAACCGCCATTCATTTATAGCCCTACTCTGAGCTGGGCACTGGGGACATAAGAAAGGACAATGCCTATGAACAAATAATGAGAACGTTCAGTGCGGTGGGTGCAATGGCAAGGGTACCCAGAGAGGAGGTGAGAGACAGGAGTGGTTATCTTTGCCAGGTATGGGGGGAGGAATGATGGTGGGGGGAGGAGGAGAAGGTGGGGAGGAGGAAGTTTAACCACTGAGAAGCCCATGCATAAGATGGGGCTCAGAGTCTAAATGGGAGTTTGTAGGTGGACCACCCTAGGAAGCCAAATGGTAGGGAAGGAGAGGAAGGAAGTGAATTCTGAGCAGAGGGAAGAGCAGGTACAGTAGCCCCACTGCAGAGCATGTCTGAGTCTCCTGATGAGACACATGATGGTCACTCGATAACTCCCCAGTGGGTTGTCTCCATGTGGGCTTGATGCAAGACATGGGAATCTCTCTATGTATTTTAAACAGGGAGAGATTTAATAAAGGCAATTTGGTGCTTACGAAACTGTTGGAAGAGCTGAAGGGGTGGTTTTGAGGTTGGTCTCCAAGAATGGCTCCCTGAATAATACAGAAGTGACCCTCCAGGGAGCTCCTACCACTGAAGCCACTAGTGGAGCTGAGCATATCAATAACCAAAGCCGCCTCTCCTGCTGTAGCCTCATCTCCACCACTAGGAAGCTGGAAAATGGGCCCTGGAGCAGGAAGACTGAAAGCTTCATTTGAACATGCCCTTGCTAGAAAGAAGAGCCCCAGAGAATACAGACATGGCCCTTCCCTCATGTCTACTGTCCTCATCTCACATGGAAACGTCTAGCAATTGGTGGCATGGATTTTTGTCCAGGATCTAAGCTGCAATGGAGTCCAAGAGGTAGATTTTAGCTTTCTGACTTTTTCAACTAGAATAGTAGAATCCAGAGGCTGTGTTGCCCCCTCATGATGTGTGGGGACATTTTTGGTTTTCACAAATATGTCATTTGCTTCCATTCCAAAAGTATTAGAATTTTTACTATGTTGAGCTAAAAATTAATAATAATTGATTTCGTTCCTCCAATATGTATTCCCTTGAAATTTGCATCCAGGCATCCTGTGTCACTTAGATGCTACCCATATTATTTCAATGGCTCAGAAGCCTTCTTTATTCAAAGTAATTCCTAATAAGATTTTGTTTAAGGAGAAGGAAAAATAAAGTTTCTCTACATGTTACTTTTTTTTTTTTTTTTGCTTTTTTTTGCGCATGCATCACTTCAGCAGAATTTTATTATTAGAACAAATCCTCTGGAAATGGTTGCCTTTTATCCCCTTGTCCTCTCCCACCAGTAATATAGAGCTGTTATTTAGCTTGTTTTTCTTTTCCCTCCAGACGCAGGAAGGGGGAATGAATGGTAGCCAGGAATTAAAGATTCCTGTTCCTGGTTGCCCCCGGAAGCTCCGTCTCTGATGTCAGAGCTTCTCTGCGTCAGTGGAGGCCCGCTGAGCTCTGGCTCACCCTCGTTCCCTGGTTCTCTTCCACCCGCAGGTCCAGCTCTGACTAGAGCTGGCCCACTGGGGATTGGGAAGGTCAGGCAGTGTGTGGTGAGTTGCCAGACACTCTTGTACCCAGGGTTATATCCTTGGATGTTTTTCTGTGCATATGCCTCTTCCGACCCTCCCACAGTTCAGGAAGGAAACACTTTTCCAAGCTCCCCAGGAGCCCTAGTTTATCCATGAAGTATGTGGGAAAACCATGATAATCATGATGCCACCTGCTGCGTTGGTACTTTGCCTGATGGAAACTATTAGATCTGATCTCTGAGAAACTTCTGGAACAATCAGAGCCTGTGATTGGAAATTTTGTCACCCTCTCCATGTGGATTACGCATAATGTTCAGGAGCAAGTGCTTCAGACCCTGACAGTCCCAAGTTTGGATGCTGTACTGTTTGAATAGTGTCCCCCCAAATTCAGTTCTACCCAGAACCTCAGAATGTGACCTTATTTGGAAATAAGGTCTTTACAGATGACACCAAGGCAAGGATTGAGATACAATCATACTAGGTTAGGTGGGCCCTAAATTCAATGAAAGTGTTCTTAGGAGACACAGAAAAGAGCCACCGAGAGAAGAAAGTGATGTGAAGATAGAGGCAGAGGTTGGAGAGATGCAGCTACAAGCCAAGGGATGTCAACGATTGCTAACAACCACCAGAAGCTAGAAAAGAGGCCTGGGACAGTTTCTTCCTCAGGGCCCCTAGAAAGCACCAACGTTGCAGACACCTGAATTTCAGACTTCCGGGCTCCTGAACTGTGAGAGAATAAATTTTTGTTGAGTTAAGCCATTTATGGCCCTAGGAAACTAATACAGATACATTCAATGGTTTAGCTTGTTTTAATACAACTCTGTAAGGTCGGCATCAGGATCATTCTCTCACAGCTACCTCATCTAAGTCATATGATAACCTGCTTCATTGCTGGTGCTCTCAGAGCCCTGATTTCCTCATCCATAAAATGGAGATTCCCTCTCTCATCTGGAGGTGGTTTAAAGACCCGAATGAAACAATGTATGTAAAGAACTTGGCACAATGCCTGGTTCTGAGTCTGTGACCAGCAAGTAACCGCCCTTATTGTTGCTATTATTTAGAATGTAAACATATTTAAGAATGCACCATCAGTATTCAGTTACCCTCACTAATAAAAAGTAATAGAGGTATGGATTGCAAAATAGAAAATACACGAACACATTGCTTTATATTGTAAAAAGTGGTGAGATGGATGCATGGTCACTAACTTTTGGGTGCCTAACCCCATTCCTTTTCAGCTCACTCCATCAGGGTTTCAACCTGGCAGTGGAAGAAATATGATCCTTGACAATGTATGGAGAAAATCATTCACTTTGGGGTAGTTAAGAGTTAAGTATCACTTTGAGCTACAGGATCCTGATTAAAAACCACTCTGTCATCCTATTTCACGACTCCCCCTTTCATAAAACTTTAGAATACTGGCAGGGCAGCAAATACGTTCAAATGATTTTATTCAAATGTCAGGTTTAATGAAATTTATAACTATAAGAAAAGCCTAAAAGAAATTTTCAGGGAGCTTTGGAATTTTCTTTTTCTCATGTTCAAGGTGATGTCTATGGAATAAAACCTTCCCAAACACATGCAAATGCAGGTAGGAACATTTATCATAAAAATACAACTATGGAGGCTGAAGTACCTGTTAACATTGTACTCTATAGCTGAGTGCAATGATCAGAAAATTTATATATTGAAGAGACCAAAAATAGTGTAATTATAGTTTGATGATTTCAACTAAGACTGCAGTGTTTGTGTGTGTGAACTCCTTACGTTCAGGTTTCTGCGATCATTCAGGTGTGCCCAGGTATTCTAATGGGTAGCCAAGTTATTAGGCCTGAAGTAAGCAGTGGAGCATGGCAGGAGAAACCATTGTGGCTCCAAACTAGACCCAAATTGCCTGTAATCGGTTCATTCCAACTTGCATAACCAGATTTTATCACTTTCAAAGAGAAGAGCTGAAAAAGTTACTTAAGATGATTGCATGACATTTTAAAAACAAGAGTGACCAAAAAGATCCCCAGAAGACCATCCCTGGTCCAGAGCCCCCCATTTCAGGTTCTGGCATTTGTACTGATTATGGCCTGACAGCTCTTGAGTTTCCAATGATAACAGCCATCTGACTTGATCGGAGTTCAATGGATTTTCACTAAAATAGAATCATCGCCTTGGTGATGGATAGAAAAAGTAAAGCAATACATCCTGATAAATGCTCTGCCTGCCTCCTTCCTCTCCCCGGCGGTGACCTTGTGCAATCCATAAGAGCAAGGCAGAGCCCTGGCCACCGCCGCTGCATGTCAGGACTTGGAAATTTAAGTAGCTTTGAAACCCATCAATGGGGTGAAGGGGGAATGGCCTGAGAAAGCAATGGATCATGCTTAGAGGGCTCAGAGGGAAATATGGTACGCTGAAGGTCAATGTGCAGACATGTCCTGAAGGGACGGCCCAAGCCCTCATTCTCATTCATGGGAGGCTGTGGCCCCGAGAGGCGAGATCAGGAGAAGAGTACAATAAAATGGGAATTTTCCGAGCATATAATTTCTTCTCGGAAGCCAAAGTCGCTGGAGAATGGTGCAGAATATGCACTAACCTAGAGCGACAGGGTGCCCTGTCCCCAGTCCCTCTCTGAGTAGGAGGGAGCAGACTGTACAAGGAATCCCTTAACTTCCTTAACAGTACGTTTGTTTTCCAACCCAGTTAGCTTAGCCAGCTGTGAGTATTTTGAACACTGTTGATCATCCGTTATAACCTAAGTAGAAACCCAACTACAGTAGGGCGTCCAGGAAGCCCACGGACCAGTTGCTTCCCCAAGCCCTGTATGTTTGATTGGAAAGAGAAGCTTCTGGGTGGTTGAAGGGGGAAGAAGTTAGATGTTGGAAGGCGCCCATTAGTGTTGGTTACAACTTGCTAAAAGAAAATATTAAAATAAAAATTAGATCATAAATTTGGAGCCACAGTCACCAAGCCTAAAGTGCAAATTGCCAGACAAGTCAAGAGACTCATTAGCATTTTATGTAAATCAGTTATTACTGTTCTCCACTTCCTTAATTATCCATGTTATTTCAATACAACCCTTTCTTTGATGTCCCAATTCTATATTTAAATAGTGCAAGATTTCTATCGTATCCTCCCGCAGAGGTTTGTGCCATGCAAAAAACATGCCAAGAGCAGCTATTTTAGAGACTACAGGGAAATGTTTAATTGATTCATCCCATTTGAGTTATGAGGGCGTATTACTGAGCACATAAAATCAGAAACATGGAAAGTACTAGCTTGGAGAAGTTTACTAAAACCTGCAAGAGACCGCTTGAAATCTTGCCCCCAAGACTTTTTGGATTCTCGGTGGGAACTGATTCAAAGGGAAATTTTGCAAACTTCATTGAGTTTTGCAAATTCAGATGATCGATTCATAATTGAAATATTTAGAAATAAAATCCAACAGCCCTCTTTCCTTTGGCACAGAGAGTTATTCTTTTGGTTAGATGAAGAGAACACAGGTGTCAGAGAAAGGGAGGAATGTGGGTGGGTAGGAGATGAAGGGACACATTCCCATCCAGCTGCTTTTCAGCCACTTCATCTTTTCTGAAACTGTCACCATCATAAATGTGAAGAATAAGTTTCTTATTCTTATTCTTGAGTGAAGAACTGATTTCTTATTCTCAAGTTGTCTGAAATTGCACAGATTACAGATATGAGTGGCTTTTCTCTAATAAATGAGCTTTTGAAATCAATGTGGCCACAGAGAACTTAATAGTTACTCTTATTTTTCTCCTGAGCAGTAGGTTTCATACATTTTTTCCACCTGCCTTTATCTTCCTGCCTGCCTCCTGCCCCATAATCTAACTTTTTAAAAAATAACTTAATTTTTTTTAATAAGAAGAAAACCTTTGAACATAAGTTGTAGCTGAAAATAAAAGTAAATAGGACACCTGTCTTTCCATTTATTTTGAACAGTCACTCTATCTGATTTTTTTTTTTTTTCTTTTTTCCTGGAAGAAAGGGCAGATCTGGGTAAAGCCAGTATGCCATGTAGGGTTTGGTGACAGATAGACCCACATTTAAGACAAAGCATTGTGTGACATTGTTCAAATTATCTACCCTTAGTCTCCCCTCAGTGAAACATGTTTAACTGTGCTTATGTTGAAGACTTATTGTAAAAATTTGTATTGGTACAGGCACAGTGTTTAGTATACAGTAGGTGCTCAAAAAATGGTAAGCTTGAGCCTCTGCTGCAGGCCAGGACTGTGCTGAATGTTTACACAGATGATTAGATGATCACCTTGAATTTTCAAAACATTCACCGAAGAAAGTAGGATTATTATTACATATATTTTAACAAATGAGGAAAATGGCATTTCTGGAGGTGAGAGACTTACCTAAGGTCACACAGAAATCATGTGTAGGAGCTGGGGTTTTAATGCAGAAGTTCTCTAAGCCAGAGCTATACTTTAGATAAGAACCATATACTGTAGTCAGATTAGTATTAAAAAATAAAAATAAATAAAGCACTATATCCTTTACCTACCTAAATAAATAATATTTACAGAAAACTCATCTCTGCAGACTGAAACACTTTAAATATTTAATCTGATTTATTGGTTATTTATTTAACAAATACTTTTATGGGCCTTGCCATGTTCCAGGCACTGTTCTCAGCACTTACAAGTAGTAACTCATTTACCATTTCACAAATACTTAGCAAGCGCAAAGGGTTTATGGGACATCCAAGATAATGTGAGACAGGGTCCCTTCCCTAGTGCTTAAAATCTTAGATGTCCCTGGGCACTAGCCCATGAATATGGCTTTTAAAAAATAAGTAAATTACATTTTAAATTAATGAGTTTTCTGATCGTACATATGGTATACGCATCGTGGAAAATTTGGAAAATATAAGAAGTTGTAAGAAAGAAAAAAAAAAATTAAAGCCTTTATAATCCTACCACACATTGTGAATAGCAGTACAAGATTTTAGGGGCAAAAGAAAGCACATCATTTCATACAAGGAATTTTTTCCAGCTTCTTCTATACTTTACTCATTTTAAGAGTCTGAGAGTAATCCAGAAATTACTATTCCACGATCAAAACTGGGGCAGTAACTGGCTCGAGAGCCTATAGCGGTGCAAATTCCTGGGCCTGAGTCTTCTCTGTAGTGTGCTGTCTCGTTTCACATGAAGAGAAAACTAGCATCGAGCATGTCATCAAGTGTGTTTCCTACATAGCCGAAAACAAAACACACAAAATTAGCCTGACACCATCCTCAAAGAAGAGGGTCTCTGACCATTGCCCCTTCTGTCATTGGGCTATGTTCCTTTCGAATCTCTCTCTCGGGCCTTAGCGGCATGAACTATTATCAGCCCTCAGTATTTACTATTTTCTTTACCCTGGGATTTCCCGTTGCAGAATTTCGATTGCTTATCTCAAAAGCTTCAGTCCCCCCAGTGACTGGTGGGTTTCATCACCAGAAAAGCACATTGTTCCAACTCTAAAAGTCTACAGTCTAAAATCATCATCATGTATTTTCATCAGGATGAAATATCGGGCGCTCTGCTCGGTGCAAGGTTTTATTAATGATGTGCTGTCAGGGGCTGGATGTTCTGCATATTTGCATATTAAACAGTTGAGTGAAGAAACATTCCTTTTATTGCTGCAGGGAATAAATCAGTTTAAAGCAAGTTCTCATCATTTATACTCCTTTCAGCTAAGTCTTCTTTTATTGAAATAAATTGTCAAAGTGCTTTGCTCATTCTTTGAATACTGATGAAATTTACCTTGATAGGACCTCAGGAAAAATAATATTTTCTTAAAGGTGCAGTATTGTTTCATTTTTGGGTATTACTTTAATACATTATTGATAAGTTAATTTAGAGATATCAAGTGAAAGGAGAAGAAGAGCAGTTTTGAATAAAGATGGTGTTTCCTCTAGATGGTTTTGCCAAATGCATTTTTATTGATAGAGTGTAAGCAAATGAAAAAAAAAAAAGCAACAAAAGCAGTTTTTATTAATACCTAGTGTACTTTTTAAATGAACCATGAGCTGTTTTTGCATTCAAAACCCAGTGGGCAATATATTCCATCTACACACAAGGACAGAGTGTTTACCCAAAGCTTGCTGTCCCCTGGGCAGACACACGAAAGGTCCTAGGCAATCAGGCTATTTTCAAATATGAATTACACTCGGCTTCAGGATTGGGGTCGCGGCTGTTTGACAGGATCCTGGCAAATGTTTTGGGTTGCTCAGCCTACTCATAACCTACTCTTTATGCCAGAGGTTGAAAAGTCATTATTCACACCAAATATGTCTTGCAAACTTTTTTAAAATAAAATTTTGATCCACATCATGTTTTTGAAAACTTTTCCAAATTGGGGAATTTTGTATAAAAAAACAGATTTCTGACTTCTCTGAGGAAGGTCTGAGCCTGCTCCATCACATGTTTCTGTGAAGCAGCATCTGCTCTAGAAGGGAAGGTCCTCTCAGGCCACTGTAGTCCCCACCACTGCCTATTGTTTTCATTGTATTACACGTGGCCTTAGCTTTTTATGATGCCTGCCTGGGGCCTCCAGGTGGTGACATGTTTCACCCCTGGTCTGTGTCTTTTCTCTTGGTGGTGAACTCTGCTGTATAAAGTACTTGGGCAGTCCCTGGTACATGTAAGTGTCCACTAAGCATCAGCTGGTATGAAAGTAGATGAAACATGGGAACTGAAGGTAGTCAGTGACATAAATGTTTTATTTTTTTATGCTATCCTTCTGAGTATAGAACCAAGCATTTCTTAGACTTAACAATTTTTTGCCTTCTGCATTAATTTTATTTCTAAAAAGTAGCCCTCTCATCTTCTGCAAATCTTTGCCCAAATATCCCCTTTTCAGGGAGACCTTCCCTGACCACTGTTTAAAACAGCCAATTTCTTCCCAAACTCAGCCCTCCCTGAGTCTCTTCCCTGCTTTATTTTTCTTTATAGCATGTATCCCCATATGACAGACATCATTTCTCTGTTTTATCTGTCCATCTGTTAATTGTCTCACTCCCTCCCTCCACTGGAAAGTAAATACCTTGAAGGTTCAGGGTTTTGTGTGCTTTGGTCCCTCAGCATCCATGCCTGACACTTAGTAGAGTACATGTTTGATAAATATTGAGTGAAAGAATGAATGGATGGATGGATGAATGGATTTGTTTATTATAGTTTGGCCTCAGTCTTTACAGAAACTCAATTCGACAAATATTTATCTGAGCTCCTGTTGTGTGCATGGCCATGTGTTGGTTGCAACGTGTCAGGACAAGATGGGCAAGGCAGAGACCAAGTGCACAGAAAGCTGCGTCCATGCCGACAGAGCACACCAAAGTGTGATCACTGTGGAAAGAACTAGGATGTGCGTCCTTGAACTAGGACGTTCCTGACTGGGGGTTAAGCGCTCCACGCTCGCCCCCTCACCTACCCCTCAGAGCGGCTCCAGGTTCTTCTCACTGATCCCAGAGAAAATCGAGGCTCAGAGAGGTGAAGCCACCCACCCAGCGTGGACCACACACGTTCAGAGTGGGCCCCGCCTGCTATGTCAGTTCAGCCTGGCCCTAGACCCTTTTCTTCCACACCACGCTGCCTCCCACCCCTGATGGAGACAGGAGAGCAGGGAAGGACCGTCTCTAAGAATCTCAAGAATACCATCTGGAGCAGCTGCATCTGGGGTGATTACTTTGTGGAGGCACCAGAATCCTGAATATGGGGATGGATTTGGAGAGGACGGTGTCCCCTGCTGACCGGCTTTGAGAGAGATGAGGTTGCTCAAAGGTGCCTAAGATCCTAAAACCCATTTCCCATCATGGCAGTGATGGGGCAGGGGATAGAAAGGCAGGCAGACCTTCAAAGAACGTGCAATAAAGAACAATTAAAAAAATTAATATAATATTGGCACAGGCTTAAAGCCTGGCCCTAGACCCTTTTCTTCCACACCACGCTGCCTCCCACCCCTGATGGAGACAGGATAGCAGGGAAGGACCGTCTCTAGAATCTCAAGAATACCATCTGGAGCAGCTGCATCTGGGGTGATTACTTTGTGGAGGCACCAGAATCCTGAACATGGGGATGGATTTGGAGAGGACGGTGTCCCCTGCTGACCGGCTTTGAGAGAGATGAGGTTGCTCAAAGGTGCCTAAGATCCTAGAACCCATTTCCCATCATGGCAGTGATGGGGCAGGGGATAGAAAGGCAGGCAGACCTTCAAAGAACGTGCAATAAAGAACAATAAAAAAAATTAATATAATATTGGCACAGGCTTAAAAAAAAAATCTTGAAAGAAACAGTAAAAAGCTTCTATTCTGGTTTCCCTGCCAGGAGAAGTATTGTTTCCACATAAATCATTTGTGACAGAAGCTCCTTTATTTTAAGTGGAAAATGCACATTTAATAACATGAGAATAATATCCAAACATCCTCTCATTGATAGCTGCCAAGAGAATGCCAACACTCCTGCTGCCTGCAGAAAAACAGACTCAGATGCGGCTTTTTTAGGGAGCACGGCGTCATTGCTGTTGCCTTTGCTTAAGCGGAGCTCTGGGCAGCAGCTTCCCCAGGACTGCCTGCCCCACGGCAGCTGCATGCTGTTGTGCCTCGTAAATCCTGGAGCCAGAGCAGGTCGAGCCCCACCACTAGCTGGCTGTGTAACCCTGGGCTAATTATTTCACCTCTACATCCCTGTTTCCTCATCTGTAAAATAGGGATAACATTAGCTTCTATCCTCATAGGCACAGAATGAAGTTTAAATAATAAAAGGCATCAGGAGCCGGGTTATCCAATACGTAAGGTAGTCATTGGCCATGTGAGGCTATTTAAATTTAAATTAATTAAACTTTAAGTGAAATGAAAAATTCAGTCCCTCAGTCACACATTCAAGTGCTCAACAGCCACATGTGGCTAGTGGCTACCCAACCCTCAGTGTTGCCCCCGTACCAGACCGGGGACCGGCAACGGGATTGCAACCCTTGGTGTTGCTCCCGCGCCTCGCTCAGCCAGTGAGCGGGAACAGGTCTGTATGTGGGATCCGAACCCTCGGGCGGGAGCGCGCGCTTCCCAAGCGGTGCACTATCCAGTGCGCCGCCGGGCCGGCCCCTGTACTTAAACTATTAAAAGACCTTTCAACTTGAAGTCATTCTGGACCAGTGATGATGAACATATCTCCATGCGTGCAATTGGTGTCCTTCTTTAATCAAGTATTTCTCCCCTTCAGGGTGGTTTGGAGCTGATTCTGCTTATGCCACTTCTTTATCCACAGCCTGCGACAAAGGATAACACCTTAATGCCCACCACAGAGAGAACAGGTGCTCAGTTCCTTTGTGCAATGCAAAGTGGGGGTTTTGCAAATGCATGCTTTTGTGATTGAACGTCAGCTCTAAGAGGGAGACTAATCTTCCCTGAGTGGATGATTCTGTGAGGATGACACTTCTGTTTTAGGACTAGAAATTTTAATGAATGAATCTCTAGGCTGCTCTGATAGTGGAGTGGGAAGGGCAAATCTTTCAAACCTAGGATCCAAATCTAGACACCACGTTTCTTTGTCTTATTTCTGGAAACAGAAATTTGGAAATATTTCAATTTCCAAAATGGCAGGTAAGGAGAAACTGCTGAGTTTACTCTTCTTATTTTTTAATACCTCTGATAAGCCACAGTTTTCAAGGACTTGAGTGAGTTTTGATAGTAAATACCCAGTGGTAGTGGTTTGGGTTTGAAGAGTTCAGCATGATGTATAATTCAGAGTTCCTGAGTGCTTCCTTAGGCTTCTTTTGTTGCAAGGAACAGAGTACTACTGGTGTCACCTCTTCTAAAAAAACGTGTACTGGAAGAGATAAAGTTGGCAAGCTCAGAAAATGAGGCAGCCGCAGGCACCTGCCTCTGTGATCCCCTCCTGCGCACTTGCTGCGTTCTCTTTCTCCAACTGGCTGCTTCTTCCACTGCTGGATTTCACTGTTCTCCCCCTCCCCCCCATCACAGCGTTGGTTCACACACTCTTGTTCCTGGTAGTGCAACTCAACTCGCTCTCACGGCATCTTTCCATTAGCTGGCCTGACTGCAACAGGCTTTGATTCTGTTTCCCACTTCCCTGGCGCAAGAAATCCATTGGTATGAGTCATCTTTTCCACTGGTAACTTGCAAACCAAACTTTTGGATTGACTGCCCTGCGCTCAGTGGTCTGTTCAGCTGTACTCAGAGTAGGGAGGGTGTGGTGTCAGGCAAGACAAAACATGCTCACCTATGTAGGAGGCCCATGGACCGTGGGAGTTTTCCTTAGAAGGGCAGGGATAACTGGTTTTGCAGTTTAGGGCCAACTGAATTGGAATGACAGCTGTAGCATGTTGAGTCAGATCAAGTTCAGAATTCCTCTTGACCCCGCCCATCTGCGGTTGCCTCGGATTTATTAGGGGACCTTAATGTGATGCAAACATGCCCGCTGGCACGGCTGCTCCTCAGCTACTCACAGCTACAGCATTCCCAGGGCTGTAGAGCCACAGGGGGCCTCTGAGCACTCCTTCCCTCCCTGCTAAAGGCTGAGAAGGACCCTGCCCAAGTAGTTGACATTGACGGGTGGGGGTGGGGAGAGCAGTTATCCTTCTCCAGGTTAATCTCAACTTCAACTGGTTTGACCCATAATTATAATGGGCCACATTGTAGTGAACCAAACATGCCCGCTGGCACGGCTGCTCCTCAGCTACTCACAGCTACAGCATTCCCAGGGCTGGAGAGCCACAGGGGGCCTCTGAGCACTCCTTCCCTCCCTGCTAAAGGCTGAGAAGGACCCTGCCCAAGTAGTTGACATTGATGGGTGGGGGTGGGGAGAGCAGTTATCCTTCTCCAGGTTAATCTCAACTTCAACTGGTTTGACCCATAATTATAATGGGCCACATTGTAGTGAACGGTAGAGGTGCCATAGTTGTCACCTAACCAACTTTCTCTTTGTTCCCATATATGTTTTAGTGAGGCAGTTAAAGCTTCAAAAAAGAGGAAGCCAGGAAATTGGTAATTCATTCCTCTTGTAGTTGGAGCAAGGAGAAGCTCATAGTATGTACAGAAACCTGGAACACATATTGTCTTTCACCAGCGTCTGCAGACGTGCATCGTGGGCCTCACTTGAGAGTGTTTCCATTTTGATTTTTATCCGGGACATCCTTTGGCCATAGTTCTTCGAGGGGGCTTTTTTCTCTTTGAAGTCCGCGTAACGTCGTCCACCCCCTGAGCTATTGCTGTTGAGCCTGCTGCTGTCTCCACCTCTCCCTGCAGCATGACTAGTCAGAGTTTCCATCCTGATTTTATGATCCTGGGAGGGATGGGAGAGATTGGTGAAGTGATCTTGTCCATCTTCAGCCAGGGTAGGATTGTTCCCTAATGGTGCAGTCAAGTATTTGGTCTGGTCTCATTTCAAATGACTTAAGTGACGAAGCCCCGCGGCCTCCCTTGGGAAGCTGTTCTGCAACCTGATAACTCTCACCGTGTGAATTTTTTGTTGTATGTGTCTAATATTCAGAGTTCATCACTGCAAGGCTATAAAGAGCTAGGTCTGTTTAAGGTAGTTCTTCACCTAGGAATGTTCTCATGATCATTTTTGTTATAAATCTTCATTGAGCATGGGAGTTAAGTGCAAGTTACAACTAGACCTAGGGACTATTTATCCTAAAATGCAACAACAGCCCCCAAAATGAGAATTAATGCTGAAAATCTACTCCATCTGCCAGCAGCATGTGCCTGTAGAAACTGTTCTATGTGTACCATTTCGCATAGCAATATGTTTTGCTTATTTGATGCTACATTCAAAAGCAGAGATGCTTTTCTGCTATTGAATGAGTAGCACAAAATTTATATCCTCCCTCCTCGAAACTCCTCTGACCATTGCCCCTCATTCTGCTTGCCAAGCAGGGAGATCTGGGCTTGTGTCTTCCTTCTGTGTGGGGTCCATCTGTAATTCTGTAATCTTGGTCACTGTCGAAAGCCTGGTGGGAGGCTAATGATTGCTGAGGGAAAGATCCCAGGGCAGGGTTGAGAGAAGGGAAGAAAGAAGGAAAGAAAATGGGAGAAAACGTAAGGACATAAGAGGAGGGAAGGAAAGATGGGGGAGGAGAAGAAGAAGTAAAAAGAATGAGATAAATAAGGCAAAGAAAGGGCAGGTAGGTTTGGGATGTGCAGACTGGGAAAAGACAGTCACACTATCAGTGCCAAATATTCCCTTGAAGTTTTACCTTCCGTATCCTTCCTTTGCTATAGGAATCTGATTCTCAAAGTGTGGCTTCCAGGCCAGCAGCATCACCTGAGAATTTGTTAGAAATGCTAATTCTCGGGCCTCACTCAAGACCTGCTGAAGCAGAAAGCCTGGGGAGGGGACCTCCACACAGCCCTCTGGTAGATCCTGATGCGTGCTCAAGTTTGAGAACTACTGATGTTTTCTAGGAACCAAACTGTTTTTAAGAATGGCCCAGCAGTTAGACGCATTTATATTTATAGGGGACTCCACCCGTACCCAACTCCAAGAGCCTTCTCTAGTCATCCCTGTAACAGACAGAAGTTGACTTGCAGAAACTGTATCTCTGGCCGGGAGACAGGCTTCCTTTCTGAAACTCACCCAGGAAGAAGGCAGCGTCCTTTTTTCATATGGCATTTTTCTGTTGACTACACATGATGCCTCATGGTAATATACAGATTCCATATCTGAGTAGCGAAGGCCTGAGCCACGCAAGTTAAGTGGAACCTCAGGATATATATCTCAGTTTTCCTTATGTTTCCCCAGTTGACACATCATGACCAACGAGAGAGTAGGGATCATTAAGGAGTTTATTTTCATCTTTATTTTATCATTTAAAACACATTTTTCCAATGAGAGTACTGACAACATAAAAGGTTATACATTGAATAACCACCCAAATTAGCACTGTTTCATTTCCACCCTGTTCACACTGTTCTCTTGTCTTCATGATGCAACAGTAAATCCAAGTTGCTTTAAGTAGATATTGCAAATAAGAACTCAATATGTTCTTGATGTTCCTAAGGCATTATTATAATTTAAAATCAAAGTCCTCGGATCTCATCAAATCACAGGTTAGGTTAAAGAGTTGTACTTATCAAAAGAGGAGAATTGAAAATGTAAAAGTCCTCCTTCATTTTCAGTGTGGGCTACAGTCACATAAGGACTTGTTCTATTGCAGGCTGATAAATATTTATCACAGTTAAATGAACAATCATTTGGAGACAGATACCGTTTTATGATGCAGCTTCTCACGGTGTCCTAATTGTGACTCTGCCTTGCTGTTTTATGTTTTATCGGAATACGCAGGCATATACTTTATGAGGTTGGGTAATGAAGAGAGAGAGACCCCAATAAACATATTTGCTAAGAGTAATGGTTATCTATAGCTCAGCAACCCTCCAGTAGCATAGCCTGTATTACACAATACAAGGCAAGCAGTTCATAGCTCAATTAGACCTAACTTGCTTCATTTTTAGGCGTTATGTTATTCTAAATTAATACTATATTTCATATTCTCCAGGTCTGACTATTAAACGGATTTTGGAACCTTCAGGGTTTATTATTTAGTAATCCCTGAAGCTCTCAAGTAGGCATTTTTAAATTCATGCATTAGAACAGATTAAAAATTAGCTAGAAAGGCATGTTAAATAGCCCACTCCCTTTCTTTTGCTAATTGTGCTAGAAGTCACATAGAAAGTGCAAGCGAGGTCAGGTCTAGTATGATACAGATAAACTTGCTACCTGGTTTGCTGTTAATTGACGCTGAAATAGGGTTTTGTTAAGTTAGTAAATAATTTTTGAAATCTCTGTAGAATGTTACAGAGCCACAATTCAAGCACACAGACCAGAGATTGTTGGTTTTTTTCCTTAGTATTTTAAACTTTTCTGCAATAGGAATGCATTTTGAATGTAAACCAGAGAAAAAAATATGAGGCATCACTACAGTTAAAAGTGACAAGACACGCAGGTGCTTCGAAAACAGTGCTTAGTTCAGCTCTAGAAAACACAGTTTTATTTCTTGTGTCATCTTCATCCTTAGTTGTTCATCAGAAACAGGAAAATTCTCCAAAAATCTTAATTCACAAAGGCCACTTATGATGAGTCATTATGTTAGTTGCTATTTTTCTTTAATTTTTTTTTTTTTAAGGAAGATTCGGACGAATCCAGCTTTTCTGGGTGCCCATGCATTAACTGACTTCACTTTTAGTTTTCCTCCCTCTGTTGTATATTAAATCACCATGTTTAGTGAATAGAATATTTTGCCTCCATTACATAAAATGTAAACCTTGTCACATGCACCATGCTCAGTCAAGCCAGCTGTCCTCTCTGTCCTGCCTGTATCCTGCATCCATCCTTGGGGCTCACTGCCTCTCAACCCAGGGCAAATTTGTCCCCAAGGGGTATTTGACAATATCTGAGGCATTTTGGGGTTCTGGAACTTGGGGAAATAGTAGGGGAGTGGGGGAGTGCTACTGGCATTTAGTGGGTAGAGACCAGGGATTCTGCTGATTGTCCTACAGAGCCCAGGACAATCCCTCTCCACCCCCATCCCACCCCTACCAACAGAGAAACATCCACCCCTGTCCGAGCCACATCTGACCATTGAAAGGTTACCAAACTGTGCTTTCCACATGCTGTGCTGTCTGCTTGCCTTGCTAATTTCTGCTCATGCTCCCCCAAACACCCCAAGCATCGTGCCTCTTTAAGAAACCTTTGCTGAGTCCCATAGTGTCCAGTGGCAACTCCTGCCCTTCCTTCTCCCTCTGACAAAGACTCTTTCCTCAGCCTTGCTTCCTTTCCTTGCTGGGTCTTTACAGCTTAGTCTTAGCAAGATTCCTGCTAAGTCAGTTTAGAAAGAGTCCCCCTACCATTGACATCTGATCACTCTGGCCTACATTCAGCAAAATCCTGTTATTTGGCTAAATTGGAATGCCCCTACCCTGGATGACTCTTAGTAATGTTCCATTCATGAACATCCTTCCCCTACCCCCTGTCCACTCTGCTCGACGGCTGTAAATCCCCAGCTGTCTTTACTACATTCGTAGTTGAGCCCTATCTCTCTCCCCTATCATGAGAGTCTTGACCCTTAATGCAATACTCCTGAATAAAGTCTTTCTTACCATTTTAACAAAGGTCAGAATAATTTTTCCTTTAACACCTACCCTCTATACCGCCAATTCTTTGATTGTCAGGACCATGTGTTGTCTAGGGCCAGATATTAGTACATAAGGTGGTCACATGAGAAATGTTTGCTGAATGAAGGTATGAAAGCATTCAGGGGAAATAAGATGCATATATAAGTATCAATGTATTCATAATCCCAAACTCAAAAGGATACTTCTGACCTGGTTCTTTGTCTTCTCCCTCCATCTAGGCCTTTTCCAGTCACAGTCTGGATGCATGTATGAATAAACTTCTACCATTAGTTCCCTGAATTATTTAAGCACTGCCCGCGAGTCTGTGTAAGCTGTACAGTAGAATGTATTGCCTATGCGTATGTTTCAAGAGTGCCTGTCAGCCAACCCAGGATGGCTTGATGTTGCCTCTTAGCAATGCATCAATACTTGGGGATTTTCAAATATCACAGGTGGCCAAAGCCTTTGTGTTCAGGTTTCTGTAGGCATTATCTGCTTGTAAAACGGGGCCCCAATCTATACGTCCAGCGCCATTCCAGATCTCCTTTGATGATCCCCACTGAGCAGACACATTCGATACGTCTTCACTAATGTATTCTGACTTCATCAGATGTATTAATGACTTCTTTTTGAAAGTAAGAGTGCTTTGAATACAAGTCTTTATTGCTTCAGAAGTTCATAAAAGCAAATGCATAGTATTTCCCCTGGTGCATGTATAATAGGGGAATAGACATACAACCAGGGCCTCGAATTCTGGCTGTGCATCTATGGTTTGTGATTCCAGACTTCAGACTGCTTGGTAGGAGGAGGCCACTCCTGATTCTCAGTCCTGTCTGTCTGATTTGGGTGAACTCTTTCCTTGCAAAAGGCTCACAATCTTTTCATTTTCAAAATAGCTTTATCACATGACAAAGATGATAGAAGGAAAAACCTGTAAGTGGACCTACTAGACACTTTAAAAAGCATCACCTCTCTTAGTTCTTGCAGCAACCCTGTGGGAGAGAGTTATTATTAGTTTCCAGTTTATAGATGAGGAAACCTATGTGCCAGGAAGAGAGTGTGGTTGAACTTGAAGCCTGGACTTCAACAATTTTACATGGTCCATTTCTCTCAATCATAATAGAGAATGAAAGAGAAACAGCCACCTTTGTCTTCCAAGAATTTTTGACTACTGGAAAAGAAATATTTTCTTAAAAGACTTGAAGAAACCATGGTTTCCCTACTAGTTCTTAAAGCTGCCGTCCTCACCAAAATGTATGTTGCCTTCAAAGAGACTTGTTTTCATCAGTTCTTTGGTTTACAAGGAAACACAAAAGAGCAATGCCCACTGCAAAGTGGCTCGCACCTGGCTGACATCTGTTCATTAAGATGCCTGCCTCTGGGTTCTAAGACACCTAAGGAACTCTTATGGGAAACACCCATAGATTTATAGGTGTTCCTCTCTGACTCCAAGGGCCATATGCCTGAATCCTTCACCCTCGTCTTTGTAAAACTCACACTTGAGGAAACAACGAGTTCAAGGACTGAGCTCACCAGTGGAGCCTCATAAATAGGTTATTTATGATTCCTGCAAAACAAGAAGACCATCGTAATTTCATGCTTCTTATGTGGGTTATGAGTATCCCCAATTTTCCCCAGTGGAGTTACCATGCCAGAGTTTAGTAGAAGTCACAAGAAATCAAGGCACATTTTTTTTTTTTTATTATTTTTAAAGCAGCTTTATGGAGATTTAATTCACATATCATACAATTCACCTATGAAGGCACTTTTTCTTAAAGAGTCAACTTTTTAGTGAATAAACCATGTTATTTAGAGTAAAAACAAACACGAATATTACCTAGTAGAAGGCATCCTTTGCAAGATGTTTGAAAAATAGAACATGGGTCTTCAAACACCCTTCTACCCCTGGGGATGCCCTTTGTTATGAGAGATACATCCATGGAAGAGTTTGAAAGCCCAGCCATACGGACATGATATTATTCATAGGCATCCTTTGCAAGATGTTTGAAAAATAGAACATGGGTCTTCAAACACCCTTCTACCCCTAGGGATGCCCTTTGTTATGAGAGATACATCCATGGAAGAGTTTGAAAGCCCAGCCATACGGACATGATATTATTCATTTTTACTTACCATCGAGAGCTTGCCAGCAACCTTTTAGATCTCTCTCTCCTCTGAAAGTTCAACAAGATGCTTGTAAATGTACATTGCTTGGTTGCAGATAATGTGGACGTTAAAAATCAATTATTTGCCCCCTCATGGGTTCTCAGCTAAGATGTTGACTGCCTTTCTGCTTTTGTGGCTGGGCACCGTTGACCCCTACCTCTTGGTTTTTATCACAGTTCTAGAGATACAGCCCTCAAAGAGTATGCCCACCCCCCGTCTGTATGTCTCAAAGGTAGACCTCTATATTCCAGTTAATTTCCCTCCATTTCCTTTATTGCTTCCATGTTCCATCGCAGAAATAGGCTGCCTGCTCTGTCAGCCTCCATATATCCCTGTTCCAGTCCCAATTTTCCAGCTTCTTTTTCTTCCCCCAAATAATCCCCAACTGTGATGACACATACATACTGTAACAGAAATGCTCACCTTTGTTTAAAATGTACACAGAACCAAATAGTCATAGAGTAGTATTTCAGGGGGTAGGCACTGCTCCAGGACAGTGGAGATGGTGTTGCCTCCCAGGTAATATTTGGCAGGTGTCTGGAGACATTTTTGGTTATCACAGTAGGCAGACTGTCTCAGTTGGTCCAGGCTGCTTTAACAGAACACCGTAGACTAGGTGGCTTAAACGCAGAAACATTTTCTCACAGTTGTGGAGGCTGGAAGTCTGAGGTCAGGGTGCCAGCACAGTTGGGTTCTGGTGAGGTCGTAATAACTTCGTATAGCATACATTATACGAAGTTATCGACCACTGCACATTATTAGTCAATCCGTGAAGACCCTTTCTTTCCACTCTGCAATTGGGGTTTAAGATACTCCAAGTTAAATCATGTGATATTAGGATCAGTCCGTGGAGCTCATTGATCTGAGAAATTTACTCTTCCCAGCTGGCAGAGAGGCAACCATACATGAAAACATCAGGATTTAAAGACGATTTAGAAATGGGAAGGTCATGGGTTAGCACTGGAGCCAAAGAGATCCCCCAGATCTGGGGAGAGTGTAACCCTGTACACAAGCTGCAACCATAGTCTTTAGAGCTGCTGCAAATACTTAACAGAAAGAGCCACATTCTTAGGAGGCTTTCCTCCCTCTCCTCGAACAATACCTTGCAGTTCGTCCAGGCAGAAGCAGCCTTCACTGAGCAGTTAGATAACACGTCAGTCTTGCTTTCCATTGCTTTGCTCCTGTATCCATTTGAAATTCAATGCAAACCCATAAATTCCACTTTACTTCTGGTAGCAGACCGCATGGTGTGTATATTGAGCATTAGAAAAACAGTAAATCCAGCCCATTTATTCACATTAACCAGCAAAGGCATCCTGCGTGCCCATGTAAGTACTGGAAATTACTGACATGGCCTTCTAGAGCATGAAAAGATGGAAGCATATGGCAGAATTCATATGTGAACAGATTGCTTTTTCTCATAAGGACGCTTTATTAGAATATCAACTATTACAGCTTACTGAAGGTACTCTCGCGCTCTTGATTTAAGCCCCGAAT
Organism: Galeopterus variegatus; assembly: GCF_000696425.1. Classification (NCBI taxonomy): domain Eukaryota; kingdom Metazoa; phylum Chordata; class Mammalia; order Dermoptera; family Cynocephalidae; genus Galeopterus; species Galeopterus variegatus. Next base: position 613,008 of record NW_007726606.1, read on the forward strand.
CACCCCACCACACTTTTTTTTTCACTGCTTTCTACGATGAATGCTCACACCTACTTTTCACTGTTTCTAAATGGCCTTCTTAAACCTTGAGGTGGGTCCTTCAGTTTCCCATAAATTAATAGCACATCTAAGAATATTTCCCAGCCTATTTTAGAAGCCCGAGTCTGTTCCAATCCTTGGACCATAAAAAACAGGGAATTGATAAAGCAGGCTTCTTTCAAATGCTCTTCCAATATGAAGCAAACTTATTAATCTAGACTGTCTGATACTTTCATTTACCATGTTGCTTCTCATGGGATTACAGGCACAAAGGTTTCATAAATTTCAAATGAAGTATGAACATTGGTTGTCAAAATACTGTTAAGCTATGAACACCCAGCTAGTATTAGCTCCATTTTATTATTATTATTATTATTGTTGTTGTTATTGTTGTTGTTGTAATTATATGCATGGGTATTCACATGGTTCTGGGGAGCAAAGATTCCCTGCCCTTTCTTCTCCCACTCCTTTTTAATTCTCTCTTGTGTCCCTTTCTCGTTTTATAAGCAGGAAACAGGAAATCAGACAGTCGAAAAACAAGTTTTCACCCATTGTGCCATATCAGCTGTGATCTATGCTATGATCAGGGGCACATTGATGCCCCTATTTTGGAGCAGAGCAGCTTGTCTGTCATGATGGAGGTAGGTCATGGGGGGTTTAGCTGACCTCATCAGACAGTAGCACCCAGATCCCACCTGTGAGGCTGTGGTCTGCCGAGGAGGGTTCAGGGTGCTTCATCAGAGATAGCAGAGCCAAGCTGGAAAGGCAGAGTCCTCGTGGAAAGCAGCCAAGGTCACAGCTGGAAAGGAAACATTGTATTTCAAGTCGGAGGGGCAATGCACAATGGATCAAAGGAATGAGGGACAAGGTTGTTAGCCAAGAGAATCAAGAGTCAGACAGAATGTATCTGTGGGGAAAAAATAAATAAATAAAATAAAGTAACCTAAAGCCATTTATTGAGCATTGACTGGATGCTAAACATTTTAATGCCCCTTAAGTATACATCAGGTGTACTGTGGAAGGGCAGGTGTGACTCGGTATAGTGGCTGCACTGAGTCAGACCAGGGGTTCTCAAAGTGGGGTCCCTGGACCAGCAGCGTCAACAACACCCAGTGCTCCTGTCTGTGGACTGCACTCCTCTGAGCAAGTCCTTTCAACTCTCTATGCTCGACAGCTTCCTCCAAAAAGTGGTAATAATGCCTGTCTTTCCTACCTCACAGGATTTTTCTAGAACTGATACCGGTCGTGATGATAGATCCATGTCACCCGTATCGTGTACCAGGCAGGGTACTAAGCAACTGTAGATACAGATCTCTTTTGATCCTGACAATACCCTGTGAAGTAGGTACCCTGTGAAGTAATAATACTTGAAATATTATTACCCCTGGCTTAGAGTGGAGAAACTGAGAGGTTTAGTAGTTTGCCTAAGGCCATGCTACTGGTAGGCAGGAATCACACCAGGTTTTCCTCATTTCAAAGCTCGTGTTAACCACTGAGCTGCTACACTGATTAACTAGATCAAGAGAGTGTGCTTGAAAGGACTTTATGGATTATAAATGCTGTATAAAATAATATAAAGTGGTATCATCGTCATCTCTATGTATAAATTTTTTTTTTAATTAACTCTTACATTGATATCTTTCCTTGAGGTTTCTTTTACACAAGATGCTTTGGCCTGGGATGGTCCACTTTATTAAAAGGATTCACAGTCTGCACTGGGTCCAACAGCAAAGATTGGGTCGAGATTCAGGCATTGATGACTAAAAAGACTCCGACTTGGTCCCTGCGTACTTTCACTTAAGTATTCTACTGACCACTTAAGCACGCGGAGGAAGGGAGAAGAGAGATACCCATTGTTAATGGGTTTTTTAATGTCTTCTAGCCTTTGTGAACAGAGAGAGGAGCTTGTCAAGAGGTTTAGCTAGGTTTTTAAAATTAAAATTCATTTCATTCACATTACAAATTTCAACTCCTAGCTCTTCTTTAAACTTTTAAATCCAATTTATAATTCTTATTATTCCATTTACAAACCTGACGAATTCTAGCAGTCCTTTTTTTTTTTTTTTTTAATTTGGCGGCTGGCGGGTACAGGGATTGCACCCTGGACCTTGCTGCTATCAGTATCAAGCTCTAACCAATTCAATTTGAGGAGCTCTACAATAATGTTACATCTCATTTATAAATTTAGGTAAAGACCATAAAACTATTTTACATTCATAAATTTAATATTTTGATTTTCAATTTAAGTTCTTTTACTGACCAACTTCCCAAGACTGTAATTTTTATGTCTAATAAATTTAATTTCGAATATGATGAACCTTAAGTTTTCTTCATGTTCTGACATTTTTATAAATGTAACAGTATTTCACCTTACAATCACAATTCTGTACTGATTACCATTTATACATTCAAAATGGAAACTATAAGGCTAATGTATTACTCAAGAATAGAGGTAGATAAACTTTTTCTGTAAAATGCCAGATAGTAAATATTTCCAGCTTTGCATTTCAGGTGGTCTCTGTCACAACTTTTCAACTCTGCTTTTCTATGAAAGCAGCCACAGACAATACTGTGTTCCAGCTGTTTTCTAATAAAACTTTGTTTATATAAACAAGTGATAGGCCAGATTTGACTCACTGGCAATAGTTTGCCAACCTCTGCTTCAGAAGGCTAAACTCTCTTAAACATTAAAGTTCATGAGATACCGCATGTGGAAGATATGCCAACACAATAGCATTATTTCTTCTACTTTGAATATCTCAATATTTTTATGTTTAATTCTAATATAAAAAATAATTATTTTATGTTTAGTTCAAACACAAGCTGCCTGGGTTTGAATCTAGGTTCTGTCATGTCAAGCTGTGTGGCCTTGGGCAAGTAACTTAACCTCTCTGTGCTTTTCAGCTCATCTTTAAAAAGAGGTAATGACAGTACTTATCTGACAGGATAGTTGTGAGAATGACCTGCATTATTATACATAAGTCTTCCTGTGGCTAACTGAAGTCTATATGCTAAGAAAACAATTAGGTCATACCAAAAAATATGGGGGTTTCCTTGCCATGTAACTTTTAGATCTGCCTTCTCGGCATACCGAGGTTTCTTAACAACTAGGGAGTCTCCTGGCTGAGATGTGAACTCGGTTCTTATCCACACCTGAACCTCTAGGACAATTGCCTTTATATAGTCTCAATGATGATCAATGATTCTGTTTCTTAAGAGGACAAATCACCTATTCTCTCTGCTGACTGACATCTACACCCTCCACCAGATGGCACCTGACTTAACTGGGGTTTTCTTTTCTTTGGGCTCATCAGATTTTCTTCTGGCCAAGTCTAAATCACCTTTAAACTTGATGGAATTCTGCACTCTGTTCACTTATGTTCCATCTCTCTGGGCCACAGTAGTAGGGTATCTCTCATGGAGTCATCTGGCTTGCAGTCACATCTTTAACGACAATGGTTCTTCTCTGAGGGCGGCACTGTTCACTCCCTGCCAGGGGTATACTTGGGAATGGTAGAGAGTAGGCATTTTTAGTCATCACAAGGTAAACAGGCACTCTTGGCCTTGGGAGGGGAGGTAGCCAGGGGGTCAGGATGCTGAGCATTCTGCAGTGTGTGAGTGGACCTGTGCAACAGAGAAATGCACTGCCTCTGGTGCTGGCTACATCTTCACTGACAAACGCTGTCCTAGGGGTCCCCTTCCTGACACACACTCGTAGGCAGACTGTCTCAGTTGGTCCAGGCTGCTTTAACAGAACACCGTAGACTAGGTGGCTTAAACGCAGAAACATTTTCTCACAGTTGTGGAGGCTGGAAGTCTGAGGTCAGGGTGCCAGCACAGTTGGGTTCTGGTGAGGTCTCTCTTTGGGTTTACAGATGGCCACCTTCTTGCTGCATCCTCACTTGGTTGAGAGAGAGATCATCTCTCTCATGTCTTTCCATTCATGAGGGCTCCACCCTCATGAACGAATTGCCTCTCAAAGGACCCATCTCCAAATACCATCTCATCGGGGAGTTAGGCTTCAACATATGAATTTTGGGGGTAACATTATGTTATAGACATTCAGTCCATAGCATGAATCAGTGCTGCACACAGAAGTGTGTCCCCTTTTACAGCTCGTGCAGCCTGCGCAGGCAAGAAACCCACTAGGTCTCAGGAACCAGGAAACCACAAGCCTGGGGAAGGGACCACACTAGCACTTGAGTGTCTCTTCTATTGCAGAGTGATTCCTCACCCAGACACTGTATTTTACTTCCACATTGTAGTTCTTGCAGCATTTCTGGGCCTGCAGCGGGCCTGCCCATAACCACACCATGGTCACACTGGCCACGGCCCCTAGAAACTGGGATTGGAGAAGCAGCTGTCACTGGCATGGTGCTTGGCACAGAGTGGGTGCTTAATGACTATTTATGGAATGATTTCCAGCTAATGGAAGAAAGCTAAACAGCATAGCACCCAGAAGAGTGAAGTTTATTGAAAATCGACCCAAAGGACTACGGTGAAAAGAATCTCAAATGGTAGAGGGCGAGGAATTGGTATTTATTAAGGGCCTTCAATGGATGCTGTAGTAGGAAGTACAGTGGATCACAGCCTGGAGCCAGGCTGCCTGGGTTTGAATTCAGACTCTGCCAGTGTAGCTCTGTGGCCTTGTGCAAGTTATTCACCCTCTCTGTGCTTAATCTTGTCATCTTTAAAGGAGAGATAATGATAGTGTTTATCTCATAGGGTGGTAATGATATGTAAAGCCCCTGTGACAGTGAGTGCCAAGTAGGCGTTTGCTGTGATTAGTGATCTTTTTCATCTTCTCAAGTCAGACCCAATTGGGCAGATGAGGATGCTAAAGTCTGATGGCCGTGTAGCAGGTGGCAGCGCTGGAATTTGAACTCAGGATCTGCCTCCCCCCCACACACCTCCCTTTTTCCTTCCTTCTACTCTATGCGGGGAGCATGGGAACCAAGAGGAGGAGGAGGGCTTGCAGAGAACCCACAAAGGTGACAGGCAGGTCCTAAAACAGGAAGTGAGGTTAGGGGCCCTTTCGGACCTGCTTAAGCAACATAGGCCATGGCTCTGAGACAGACTGTGCTGTGAGATGCCATTTGAGGATACCTCTCGAGTTTCTCTCCACCACGGCTCAGCTCCCAGTGGAAGGCCATCTGTGGACTGAGAGGAGAAATGCCCCAGAAATGAAAGACGAGGGATGAGCAACCAAGAAATGGCCAATGCATTTCCTGACAACCGAGAGCTGCAGGCAGTGGATAGAGCGGGTGAAAAGCTTTAATCTGTAGATAGAAAGCCAAGGGTGAGACAAATAAAATGAGTTGAGAACGGAAAGATGGAGAGGAATCAGATATTTTGTGAACACATTTTCAGAGCATATTTAGAGAAAAGGTGTGTGCTCTGGGTCAAGGGAGACACCTACAGCAATTGCTCCCCCACCCCCGCCCCCAAATCCCACCTTGCTGACTGCAGGAGAAGGGGGTCGGAGTGGAGTTCCTGGAGGCCACATGCCTTGGCAGCTCTCGCCCTTGCCACGACCCCCACCCCTGGAATCCTGGGCTTCAGGGGCAGACACCAGCCCGACAGCTTCTCTTGTAGGTCAACACAGGAGAACCTTCTGCTCTCTTTCTGAAGAATCCCTCTAAAAATCAAGTCCCTGGAATTATTGAGACCTGTAAGGATTAGCGGAATCAGAGAAGGCTCCCCCGTGGGTGTCATGTGGCGGAGAGCCGCAGGGGACCTTGGCTTTAGCCAGGAGGGGAGTCAAGAATGGGGAAAATGGGGGGACATTCCTTTTGATTTTTTTTTTCCTTCTCCCTGCTCCTTCTCTCTGTGTCATAGCTTCCCTCTGTCACCAGGGCAGCCCATTTACATTTTCTATCCCCTATCCTAATTTCTGCTTCTCCCCCACTTCTCCTTTAAAAAATTGCTAACCAAATAGGAGTTAGGTTCACCATAAAGGAGATTTAAAAAACCCAGAAACTCCAAATGCTTGAATTTCTTGAGACGGGGAAAAAAAACCCCAAAAACCCAAATGCGTTTCCACCTATTCCGCTGATTTTGACCTCCTGACAGGGAAGAATTTGCTTTATTGTTTTTTATGCTCTGAGTTTCTGACATGGTGTGGACACAGAGGTGGGCATAAGAGAATATTCTTCTGATGTATGATTGTGACTTCTCAATTTCAGTGAAAAGGAGTTTTTGAACTTATTTTTTAAATTGTCGTAAAATATACATAGCATAAAATTTACCATTTTAGCCATTTTTAAGTGTACAATATAGTGGCAAAATGGCAGTCACATGGTTGTGATTCTTAAATGTCCCAGCCATGTGTTTCAATTCATTAGATGCTGTTCAACCCAGCATCTCATGGTGGAAACGGGCAGATGGGATAATATGTATAATTTCTTAACCACCAGTGTCTGTGTTCCCTTGGGGCAGTGATCTAAGCAGCCATGTGTTTCAATTCATTAGATGCTGTTCAACCCAGCATCTCATGGTGGAAACGGGCACATGGGATAATATGTATAATTTCTTAACCACCAGTGTCTGTGTTCCCTTGGGGCAGTGATCTAACCTCTCTGAGCCTCAGATTCTGCCTGTAAAATGGGAACAGTGCTTCCTACCTCAGCATCTGATGATCTGAACTTAGCGAGTTCGCTAGGGGGTCTCCAGAGTTTTCTCACCTCCACTACTTTCTGGTAAGGCTGAAAATGTTAGCACATGACCCACCTTCCTTCCCTTCTTATTTGTCGACATTTTCACAGTACTTGGTTTCATCTTTTATACGCATAATGCTCAATACATGTTATTCCAACAAGAATTTTAGTTTCTGTAGGGACTCTGTGACTGGTCACTGTTACTTTGTAACTCTTTAGGCCTTCATAGTTTGATGGGAGGAGCAAGACGACAGTATCTGTTGCTGCTCTCCATACAGTTTACGAAACTCTAATCCATAAAAGCTGTTTGAAATTTCCATTAGGAGATTTGCACAAGTGGCTAAAATTAGTCATGCATTCTTGGCCTAAACTGCAGGAAGGGTATCTTTACTGTGAAAATGATTATGACATGTTAAAACTGTGTAATAGTAAGCAGACAGTTTTCCAAGCTGCTGGGCGAGTTCTGGAAATGCTCTATTTATTTTCTTCCTATTGACTCCTTTCTTTCAGGCAGGACTGCCAGTGCATTGACTTGGAAAACAACTGAGGCTGAGCAATTTCAAAGCATTGACATTACGTGGCTTCATTTGCAGACCACACCAACTCTTTTATTTTATTTTTTAACTGCTTCTTCCTCTAAAACACAAAATGCATTTTTTTTTTTTTTAGAGGAGACTTAAAAAACAGCTGTATTCCTGGTTCTTCTAGTTTGTCTTCCATTTAACATTTCTAGACATAGAACATTGCTTCTAAGGTTAGGGCAAAGGCAGTGACTTTTGTGTGCTGCAAATCAGCTGCCTAGTTTATTTAGTTATTTATTTCTTTTTAGCACCAGCAGTGTTTTTAGTGTTAGAGAAAAGGCTGTGATTTTCTTTGATATTAAAAAGCCAACCACTTATATTTTCCATAGCCATTTGCATTCAGTCTGATGGCTGCTAAAAATATATGTGGATTTTTCATCTGAGAGGTTTTCTCTCTGCATATTGTTTACATTTACCAAACGTTGTCCTGCTCAGTACTTTATATTCATTGTAGCTTCCGGACCTAGCTGACAACATGGTCTGTATGAAAAACAAAATAAAACAAAGCATAAAAAAGTCAAAGGAACTTCTTTTGAGATAATTTGGAAATAAGGCAAGGCAAATGTGGCTGTAAAAATGAGTCGTGTTCCCACGTGGGGGCTCCATCTTTGTTCTGTCATCAGTTTGTCAGTTGTCAATCAAGCTCCCCTCTGCCTTACACATTTGGCAATGTGATAAGTGCTGGCTCTGCTATTAGCCTGAAGTTGTGCAGCCTACACATCTGGGAGGGTTTCATGAAATAAATCACGAGAAAGAACTGGAGGAAAGCTGATATTGTTTTGGATCACATGTGCAAAACAGTTTAATATTTATTTGCTTTCTTATTTTTGGTTCTTTGCTTTTGGTGACTTTGTGTAATGCCACATGTATCACCAGAAAGTATAGCTTTTGTGTGCACATACAGTGAAATCAAGAACAAAAATAAAACAAAAATCCTATTCCTGCAATTCTGGTACTTTGTCACCAGGTGGTGGTAGTGTATCTTGATTAAGGAATATGAGCTGCTAGGTATAGGCATTCATTTATTTACTCACTAAATAACGTTTATTGAGTATGGAGCATGGTTTAGATGCTGTGCATACAGCAATGAGTTAGGTTTGTATCCTGTAGTCTTAAGTCTCGTGGCTTATGCTTTTTCTGTAGAGATGGCAGGTTTTTTTTGACTAAATTAACCTGTATTTGATCACAAACGTGATCACACCTATTCATAAAAATGCATTTATCATTAAAACATTCCCATTGCATCAAGCTTCATATTTAATAAGGATACCAAAAAGAAAATACCTTAGATAAGTGTGTCTGTTTTCATTAGCTTTTTCCTTTTTCCTCCTTTTACCCTCTGTCTCTCTTTTTCTTTCTTTGTCTCTTTCTGTTTCTCTCCCCTTCTGTCCTCCCCACCAGCACATTCTTAGACACATTTACTATTTCTTTCCAGAGCCAGGCTAAAGCGCCTGTGCCATTTTCTCCCTCTGCTGGTAGATTAGGTGCTTTCACCAGGAATGTTCTCTTTGGGTACATCCTGAGAACTTCATGATTTTATCTCACATTTATTTTTCTGTATAGTCAGGAGCTCCATCTCTTCGTAGCTTTCTTTGGGTCCTAACTCTTCTCTTTTTGAAGCTTTTCATTTCTCTTTCTCAACCATTTCATTTGCCAACTAGAAAGAAGCTGCGGGGTAGAAACAAGAGAACTCAGCATCTCCAAAGCAGTCTCTCTGGCTTGATACTCTGTCCCAAGAAGTAGATTTTTTCCCATTACAGAACCATTGAAGATTCATCTGGGAGAGGAAAGGCCTGTTTAATCCCCATTTCACAAACCCACAGCCTCCCTTTTGACCCATGTTTACACACAGAACTGATGTGATCATCACCTTCTCAGATAATTCACCCTGGCAAAATACCCTCGAAATGGACTGAGGATACAAATGGCCTTTGGAAGTGAATCAGCTTCCTAGTAGGCCTAAAGAGACCTTAATCCATATAAGCCATTGACTATTTTATTTATTTATTTATTAAATTTTAATTTATCAATATACAATGGAGTTGATTTTCATGTCCCTTTACCAATTCCTCCTTTCCCCCCCTCCTTCTTCACCCCCCTTCCATCAACATCATATCTGTTCACTTGTCTCAACAAGTTCAAGAAATTGTTGTGATTGTTGTGTCTCCCATTGAATATTTTAAACAGAAAATAAACTTACTTCTGTTCACCCGTTCATGGACAAATCGTTTGCATAATTGACATCCTGGATTGTCACGAAAGCTTTCTACAGTGTTCATTCTGATCATTCAAATGGTCTTCCTGTTAAGGGGTTTATTTTCCTCCTCCCACCCCCCCTTTACTGCCCTTCTCACCCCCATTCGGAACACTCCTCATTTAAGAACAACAGAAGGCTGGCCGTTTAGCTAAGCTGGTTAGAGCCAGCCACCAAAAAAACAAAAGAACAAAAGATTTTCTCAGATATGTTAAAAAGCTGTGGTAGTCAGACTTAACCTGCATGCCTGCAGAAATCTCTACTTTTTTTCCCAACATTGGTGTAAAACTCCTAAATATATGAAAACAGGTGTGCAGAGTATAAAACATTGGCAATGTGTTCACGGTCGTGCCTCTTCGCTGACTGTGTTATGCCCTTTTATACACAAGCAGCAGAGCTTCTGGACATCTGCATGGGCTATTGGTGCAGGTTCCTTCTCTGCTCACTCTGGAAGGTTCGCTTTGGAAAAATCTAGCAGAGTTCTCCTCTGCCATGCTGTATCAGAAATGAGGGCTCCGGATGCTCTAAATCAGGGGTGTTCAAAAAAAAATAGGGGGTGTTCAACCTTTTCAAGTTTGATGGTCCCTTCCCCCCCATGTTCTAGAGTTGGCGCCCTTCTGTATCTATGATTAATAAATATGTGCAAATACAAAGCCATTCTGAGTTACATAATCACCTGAAATAATTTAGGATTTTATTGGTTAGTGTGTTTACCTACATTATTAAAAAAAAAAGGTTAATAGTCACATCATGCTTATTGTGAGCCAAGGGAAGAGTGTAATGAGATAATGCTTTATGTGTGTTATCTTATGTACCATTACCACCAATTCTATCAGGTTGATCTTATTATTGTCACTTTGTGTAAAGTGGTTCAGGGAGGTTAAAAATAGTTACCCGAGGTCTTATAGGTAGGGTGTGGTTAAGCCAGGATTTATACAAAGATGGTCTAAATGCTCGGACAATGCTGGAAACATGTAGGCATTTTCCATCCGGAAGTATCAAATATTTCTAGATCGCACTTGCTATCTTTTTTTTTTTAATTAAAAAAAAATAATAGTGGTAAAATAAACATAACAATAAACTTGCCATCTTAACCTTTTTTTTTTCAGGATCCACTTTTCTTTAAAAAAAATTTTTTTTTATTGAAACATAGTTGATTGTACTTATCTGTGGGGACAGAGTTGAATATCATTACCTGTGTGCAATATGTGACGCTTAAATCAGGATAATTAGTATGTTCAACATTATACGGTATAATTGTTTTTTGTGGTCTTTTACCAAATCATCCTTTACCAACCCCCCCACTGTAACCTCAATTCTGTTCTCTCCTTTTGAAAGTTCAGTGTATTATTGTGATTGTTTCTTCCTTCCTTCTTTCTTCCTTTTATTTATTTACTTATTTTTTAGCTCCCACTTATGAGTGAGAACATGCAGTATTTCTGTTTCTGTGCCTTGCGTATTTCACTTGACTTGATTTTCTTTAAGCTCATCCATATTGCTATGAATGACAGAATTTTATTCTTTTTTATGGCACAGTATCATTCCATTGTGTATATATACCATGTTTTCCTTATGCAGTCATCTGACAATGGACATTTAAGTTGGTTCCAAATCTTGGCTATTGTACATAGAGCTGCAACAAACGCGAGGGTGCAGGTATCCCTTCTACATGCTAATTTCCATTCCTCTGGGTATATAACCAGCAGTGGGATTGCTGGATCATATGGCAGTTCTGCCTGTAGTTGTTTGAGGAAACTCCATACCGTTTTCCATAATGGCTGTATCAATTCACAGTCCCACCAACTACACTTGCTATCTTAAAGAATAGGAAATGATAATAAATATAGACACTGTTTACTTTCAGTAGCTACTGAAATCTAGAACACGGCCCATGTGGAAACATCCACTTCAGAGTTCCAGAGGTGTTCTCCCTAAGGTCAGGGTCATCCTGAGACAGGGAGCTCTCCTCTGAAACAAGTCACTGTGGGTTTGAGAGGCAAAGCTGTCCTTCCAGCTGTGCAGCCAAGCCTGATGCTGGTGCGGTGTGCATGCTGGACCAGAGGAAGCCCTTTCTTCTTTCCTGTGGTAGTGAAGACACTGTCACCAACTTTATAGTGATATAAGGGGAGGCCTTAGGCAAAGAATTTTCCTGCTGTTAGCCCCCTCTGAGTAAAATGGGGAATGGCGTAGATGAACAATAAGGTAAGTTTCTGTTGTAAAACAATCAATATACAAAAAATTAAGAAAAATAAGTAAACTTAAGATACATGACAGATTACAATATGTGCCCACCTACATTATTTTATTTGATTCTTACCACAACTATATGAATTAGGCAAGTGTTACTTTGACAATTTGCCCAGTTTCATAGATGAGGAGATGAGGCTAAAAGAATTAAGGTGTCTGTCCCTGAGTCACAAAGCTAGTAAATAAGGCTCTATCTTGGGTCTTCTAACCTTAAATCCTATGGCTAGGGTTGTCAGATAAAATACAGGACACCAAGTTAAATTTGAATTTCAGGTAAACAAGAAATTTCAGATTATGTTGTACCCTATGCAATATTTGGGATATACTTATACAAAAAAAAATTATTGTGTGGGATATTCTTACATTAAGAAATTATTTGTTGTTTACGTGAAATTCAGATTTAACTGGGCATCCTGGTTAAGATCTGGCACTTACCTATGGTGTCTTTTTTATTTCTGTGCCAGTCTATCACACGGTCTTGCGATCATTCTATGATTCTGTAGCTACCTTGGGAAATAACTATATCTGAAGTTTCTCTGTGTCAAACACTTGCCACCTTCTTAAACCTTGCAGACCATCACATGTCCCTACAAACATCCTGAAAGTTGGGTATAATCATTACCCCTTTCCACATTAAAAACTAGGGCTCAAAGAGCTTAAGTAACTTGCTGAAGGCCTCACAGTGCACAAAGGTGGAAAAGTAGGATTAAAACCCAGTTCTGTGTCTGTGCCTACAAGGGTATTTATTATTGTTTACACTCTAAAATGATTTTAAAAAATTAGAAAGAAAATGATGTTTACAGCTAGTCACAGAGGCATAAAGCTCCTTGAGGGGAGAGGCCAGGTGTTGGCCTTTAAAAACAAACAAACAAAAAAAAAAACTCTCACAGCACCAAGCAAAGTGCATGCCACGTAATAGACCCTCAGCACATACCTGTTTGTTGAGTGATTTGTTTCAAGAGCAAGTCAAAAAAAAAAAAGGCGGGGTGGGGGAAGAGTTGAAAATTCAGTGTCATTTACACGTCCATTGTGCCTGAAAAGTGTTTTAAATTTTGTCAGGATCATAAACTGTATTTCAAAACGTGAAGATAAATTGGACCCCTGACCTCTTATGAAATGACATAATTCATCTGAAAGGTTTATCGCCCACGTGTCATTCTTCGTGTTCTCTAACTGCATTAAAAATAAAAAGGGAGAGGGAAAAAGGAGAGAGGAAGAACTGGCTCTCTCTCTCTGTGTGTGTGTGTGTGTGTGTGTGTATGGAATGTGTTGCTGAAAAGCCCCCAGCCCTCCTGTTAACACAATACTTTTATCCCGTAATCACAGCCTGCGGGAGACAAAATAACAATTCATCTGGAAAACGAGATTAACTCATTTCAGTTAAGCAGTGATCACAGAGAGAAGCTTGTTGGAGTCGTCTGTTTGAAGGAAGGCCTGCAGATCCTCGGCCATTCCGGTTCAGAGGGCCCGGGAGCTGGCCCAGCCTGCTGGAAGTAATCGGGCTCTGTCACAGTCAGCCTCTGCGAGATATGGATATTACCAAGGCATTCTGTTCATCTCTGCCACAGCCTCTCTCCTCTGACAGAGACTCTGTGCGTCTTTTCTTCATTCGAACATCTTCCCAACCACTTGCCTGTCCACGCTCCTCTGCCTAGAGCTGCTCAGGTGAGCACATTCCGGGATCCCGCACATTCCGGCCTCTTTTCAAGGAATCGGAACAGACTACCCAGTGATGCCCAGCTTGTTGGTTCATATGGAATTTGCTTCGTGGCAGGCCTGTTGTTCCAAAGCGACAGTTTGCATTCTTGCCAGCCAGGGCCAGGAGCAGTTATTTATTTTATGCTAGTTCATGGGTTTCCTTTCTCTGCAGGGATGTTCCTGTGTAGACCTGCTCGTCTTTGCCACCTGGAGCCCCGAGAACAAGTTTCTCACACACACCTTATTGCCCCCCAAATCACTCAATGGCCTGTGCATTTGGAGCGACTGGGGACTCGTTGACTGAATGGCACTGAGAGTCACCAAATTGCACACACAATTAACTGCCGGGAGACCTGCCTTTGGAAGCAGCGTGTAGAAGAAATAGGGTGGCTGCTTCTAGCCTCTTTCCTTCCTTGCAATGTACACCCCGCTCCAATGCCTTTTCAACATTTGCTTTACAGCATTGCCCACACATAGTAGACACCCTTATCCCCTTCTCCTGATGCAGTTAAAGCTAAGGGACCTTGGAGTGTATTTCTCCACTGTCTGCACATTTTTATTTTCTGCTTGTTCGTTTACTGACATCTGGACTACAAGTAGTATATCTGTTTGTCAGGCCGGATTTCAGGACCAAACGACCGTCCAACAGTAACCACTTAGTGAAGTGTAAGTCATAATGCAAGAATATTTCAAATGAGTTCCTTTAAAGCCAGCTGGCTGAACTAGACAGGATTTTGAGTGTCCTCTCTGCTCTTGCAAGTCTGGCCTTTGTATGACAGAGAAGCAAATATAGAGTGGAACCTCCAGTTGTGCTTCATGTCAGTTTGAAATGTTCAAAATGATGTGCATGTACATGTACATGTTAAAAAATATCACTCTCCCTTTTATATACACAATAATTTCTATTTTTTTTATTTTGTATCTCACTCTCCCTTTTGAAGAAACTTACCATTTCTCTGGCTTGTTCAGTAACAGCCTGCCTGAATAATTCTTCAACAAATAGGAGCAAGATGCTCATATCTGGCCATTATGTATGGTTTGGGGGGAATTTTAAGACTAGGTGGCTGCAGCCATTCAGAGCTTTGTTGAATATTTAACAGTTTTTGTGAATCCATCAACTAAGAAGGCTATCAATTCTAGAGCACACGGCTGTTCAGAAATAATAGTTTGAAAGACCAGCGCCAAAGATCTTGGTGACTAAAGTGTGAACAGATGACGGAATGATAAACCTTAACGCTTAAAAATGTGTTTTTATAGTGCCATCCCTATATAACATCATCTGATAAACATATTTGAGACAAACAGACCAAATGAAAGAACCTTTCATAAGGGGACGCTGTGCAGTTTGAATATAAATGTTCCCCCCGATTCCCATGCTAGTGTTTTGACTATGAGTATTGATCAGCATTAAAGAGTGAGCGCACAGGAGCCTCCCCAAAGCCTAGTGTGCACACCCCCCCATACAAACGCGTGAGTATTGATCACAATTATTCGTAAACATATCTTACCAATTCCCTGTGTGCACGCTCCATTTAAATTAATCCAAATTCAGAACAAAGCTTGCATGGAAAGGGAAAGAGCATCTCTTTCAGGAGCTGCCCTCCTGGACATTAAATCATCCATAATCTGTGCTAGCTTGGCAAAGAAGCCTGAATACCCTTCTGATCATAGGGTGCCTGAGCTCTTGGGTTCCTTTATCTCACATGATGGGTGCTTTGTTTCAGTGTCTTAAGTGAGAAAGTGCTCTGATTGCTAAGCCAATGTTCGCTTGACTTCAAAACGTTACATGGACTAAAACAGACTTAAGAGACATGGCATCCAAATGCAATGTGCAAAGCTCATTTCAATTTGGATTTAAATAAACCAACTATCAAAGGCATTTTTCTGAGACAATCAAGGAGATTTGGATATGGAGTAGATAATAGATGGTACAGGTATTAGGTATTGTTCAGTTGTTAAGTATGATAGTATTTTAAATCAAATTTATTTTATGTTAGAGAGGCATAGCGAAAAGTTTACAAATGAGATGATTTGCTTTAAATGAATGTAGAAGAAAACAATTGGAAAGTAAATAATTTAAGATTGGAAGATATTGATAATTGTTGGCCATTTATGAGTTTACTCAATTAACTTCTTTATTTTGGGGTATGTTTGAAAATTTTCATAATAAAGTCTTATCTGGAAGTCTCAAGAGGCAGACCGGCAAGAATAGCAGTCAGATATAGCCAATATCAGACCTCAGAGCTTCTAGACAGGGAATGGTGTGAGTTGGAATAGATGGATGGTTCCTGATAACTGGACCAGCAAAGCTCTGTCCTTTGGAGGCTGTTATTATGTGGCATCCATTATGGGTTCAGTTGTGTCTCACCCAAAATCATGTATTGAAACCCTAATCCCTGGTACCTCAGAATGTGATTGTGTTTGGAGACAGGGCCATTAAAGAGGTGATTAAAATAAAATGAGGTCATTGATGTAGCCCCTAATTCAATCTGTTTGGGGTCCTAATAATAAGAAGAAATTTGGGGACACAAAGGGACACTGGAGATGCGCATGCACAGAGGAAAGACCCATGTGAGGACTCGGCAAAAAAGGCAGATGTCTGCAAGCCGTGGCGAGAGGCATCAGAAGAGACCAAACCTGCTGAAACCTTGATCTTGGACTGCCAGCCTTCAGAACTGTGAGAAAATAAAGTTTTGTTGTTATAATCCTACCTGACATTATACTATATATTTATTTATTTATAGACTATAAGCTCCTTGTCTGTCTTGCTCATTACTGTATCTCCCGTACCTTTTGAACAGTGCTTGGCTCTTAGTAGGTGGTCAAGAAATGTGTGTGAAGTGTACAAATTGATAGAGTAAAGGGTTCAGAGGTGCTGCGAGGGGCATGATTTGCTCTCTGTTGGTGGTCAAGGAAGGTTTCCTGGGGGAAGAGATAATTGAGTTGGGTTTTTTTTTTTTTTTTTTCCTTTTTGTCTTTTTCCGTGTCCGGCAACGGATCGCAACCCTCAGTGTCGCCCCCGTACCGGACCGGGACCGGCAACGGAATCACAACCCTCAGTGTTGCTCCCGCGCCTCGCTCAGCCAGTGAGCGGGTACCGGTCTGTATGTGGGATCTGAACCCTCAGCGGGAGCGCCGCCCAAGCGGCGCACTATAGCAGTGCGCCACCGGGCCGGCCCTGAGTTGGGTTTTAATGAATCAACAGGAGTTTCCCCAGACACACTGAGGAGGTAGAGTGGAAGGGAAGTGGGGTTTTTCTTTGGGTTGGACTCGGATGGATTGAATGGAAGATTAGGATGGATGGTTTATGGGAACATATTTGGAAGGATCCCTTGTTTGTTTCCTTCCTCCTCACCATCTCTTCATGTCTGTATTTCCCTCTCTCTTTGGTGATGGGCGGCTGTGTGCTGGTTTGAAGCTTATTCAGAATGTAGTGGACTCAGTACCGAGTGTCTTCTTATAAATGGATCCACTTTTACTGCAGTTACTTTAACGGCACCTAAATGATAAATGTTAATAAAAAAGCATTTTTGCTTGGGAAAGCACAATGGTATTAGCCTGCCAGACTGCAAACGTTACTTGCTTTATGGAAGGGGATTTCAAATAAGGGGTTTTGGTGGTTGTATTTTTGCCTGAACAGTTATTTATAGAGAAAGTATGGGCCATTGCATGTTTATAGTATCTCTTTTTTATGGATGCCCAAGTTATTATTTTTTATTGGTTTGGGTACTTATTTTGCACATTTGTAAACAATTATGTAGTTATGCAGCTGTTGTACCACAGAGGCCATATGCATTTCTATGTTAAGAGAAAATTCCTTGAGGGATTCTTACTGGATACCATCATAAAAGAATTATTGTGGTGCCAAAAAAAAAATTTAAAAAAAAAGACAAGCTCAGAAGTTATTGTAGGGTTTTTACAGTATTTGGAGTTAAATAAATTTAATGCTTTTTTGCTAACTTCAGAGTTGAAGTCTTTATAACTTTATAACTAGAATGAAAGGTTCTGCCTGCTTTTCATATTTAAAAGGAAAACATGACGTTTAACAAAAAACGAATTAGCCAGACAGAAAAGCATGTGTTTTAATAAATTAATACACTGATAAATTGTGCGCCCTTTTTCATATTCTTGATGGGAAAAACATAAAAACGTGTGTGTGTGTGTGCGTGAGTGTGTGTGCGTGTGTGTGTGTGTGTATAGCTTAGGAGACTCCCTGTTTTTCTGAGGAATGTTTTCTTAAAGGAACTTTTTTTGGGGGGTGACAAATATTTATTGAGCTTCTGATACAAACATATGACAGGAGATGTTCTGTTGATTCTTATGGGGGAAAAATGAATGAAAAGATCGATATGACTGAAGAGATAGAGGTGAAGAATGGAAGGGGTGGGTGGGACCAATTCATGACCTGGAAAAAATGGCATGGGGGCTCTTTTGAAATAACCTGCACTAGTACTTCATTCATTGAACACATTTTTTTTTTTTTTATTCATTTGTAAGGTACCAGGCACTATGGAAAGAGCCTGTTGAGTGGGTGGATGAACAAGAATCCCTCACCAACAGAACTTAAGGGTGTTGGTTAAGATTCTGAGCCCCCTTAACACACAGCTGGTTTTAAATCCAAGCCCATCATGTATTGTCTGCGCGATTGTGTTTTCTTGTCCATGATGTGATCACAGAGGCAGTCAATGCGCGTGGTGCGTTTAGCACAGTGTCTGGCACCATCAACAGAGTGTGAGTGATCATGGCCCAGGGGTACTTCTGGGGAGAATTTTCTCTGGTAGCCTCATTATCAGGGAAAGAACAAAAATCAAAAGATACCAAGCTTGCCATAAAGGAATGCACAGTTCTGGGCAAGTAGTCTCATGTACACTGGAAAAGTCTGCAAATGTTATAACAGCCACCCAAGGAACAGTGTCAAGATGGAAAGCCAATAAATGGGAGACCTGTATTGTTAATTAAGAAAAAGGAGGAGGATTTTAAATAAGATTATTTTTTTTAAAGGAATGAGACCCATAGATGCATTGAAAGAACATTTTAAAATAAGCATCTTTATTCAAATAAGTTAGTTTGTCCTCTCTTATACTGGTTCATAATATTTTCATATATGCTTACCTTTTCTGAAGTGTACTAGTAACATTTATAATTTACCAAATGGATAATATCACTTAGCTTTAAGCAGCAGCAAGTTAACAACAAATTTGTAGCCAGGGATATTATCCGTTTCTCTTAGTATAACAGGCACCAATCAAAAACAAAACAAATAAATGAAAGAAAGAAAAACCCAGCATTTATTGGCAGTATTTTTCTGCAAAATATTATTTGTTTCACTTTGCTGTTTTACTCATTTTAAGCACGTTTTCACAGAAGTGTTCTACTCTAAGCTAGTCTCAATTCAATTTAAAGTGAAAGGTTTTTTTGAGTTTAGATAATTTACATATAAAAGCGTTACTGTACATTTTATAAAATGACTGTGTTCAGAAAACAACGATTTCAATTTAATCGTATTGTTATTCTGCAAGTTGAAATGCCTCCCTCTTGCTTCTCGGTCTTACTAACAATATTCCTTCTTGTCCTAATTTTAAATTGTTAGTGTTTGAAAATTGATGTGTTTCTTTTAGACCCCACCAGTAAGACGTAAGGCCCACTGTGATTTGTCTGCTAGTCTCGAAGATTATGTGTGTGTGCATGAGACAGAGAGAATCTTAATAATAACCTGAGCATGACAGGTATATAGTTCTTTCTGAATTATTTTCTTTCTTCTCCCAAGAAATTTTGTTTGCCAGTGGCCATATCTGTTAAAACAAAACCAAGAAACACCTCATTTTATGTTTCAAAATTTGCAATGTTCTTTTTTGTTTTTGTTTTGTCCTTTTCTTTCCTTTTTTTTTTTTTTTTAATGACACTATTGTTCTGGGAAAGTCCTTAGGAACCATTCACTCTGCCTCAGGATCTTATATCCTAATGTATCTTTAAGAAATAGAGCCAGATGGTGAGCATTTCAGACCATCATATTTATCCTCAAAAGCTTGCCAGTGTTTCAAATTCTTGACCCTTGAATTGAATATGAGGCTCTGACTATATAAAAGAAAACACCCGAGTTTTATGATTCTGCAAGCTTGAGTTACACTATAAATTTCTACTGGTCTCTGTTTGTTTGTCTCTTCTAGCATTTAGGGTTATTCCCCAGTTCTGTTATACAGGCATTGTCCAAGTGGCTTCCTCCAAAAGCACATTAGACAATTTCTTGGGGAGAGAATATAAAGCTCTTTAAACAGAAGCTACAAAACTGTATTAAAATTAACTTGGTCCTAACCAGAAGATAAACACATCTTCCATCCTCAGAATAAAACTCAGAGCTGTCTCCTACGGCAAGAAAACTGTCGGGTTCACTATCAGGACCATGACAGGAGGATTTACTGTTTTAGCTTTCGGATTTACTGTTGCCAACTCCTGTGTCCTATTAGTCTATGTGATCAAGGTTGTTTATTGGTGACCACTTGTAGATATGTATTTATATAAATCTCATAGACTGGAATCTCCATAAAATGTTGTTCATGATTTGGGTACCACATGGTTTGTGTCTCACAATTGGCAAGTGCCATAAATATATTATAGCTCATTATGCTTTCCACAGTATCCTTAATTTATATGCTCTATGTCTACCTTTTAAAAATAGTATTTTTCCATCATGAAAATGATGAATTCTTCCTTCCCAATATTCTATTTTTTCTCTTCCCCTTCAGGTTCAGGCTTTAAAGATATCACAGTACCAGTTACATTTACTTGTGAATTCCGAGGTCTGTTTTAAAAATCTGTATGGTGATAACAGTTTTTCTTGTTATTATTGTATGAAGATGTTTATGGCCAGATATTATTGAGCTATGGGACAAAGTGTTCTCCAAAGGGGAAAAAAATCTTGAATATTTTCTCTTCTTTAGAAGTGGTAAGTTCAGAGCAGTCTTTGAAACCACTCATTTTAGAAATATACTCTGTAAAGAAAGAACATGTACTTTGAAACCTGATTTCACCATTACTGGCTGTGTGACCTTAGAGAAAGAGCTTATACTCCCTGAGTATTTTCTGAAATATTGATTGACCAGTAGCATCCTCATGGAGTTACTCTGGAGTTTGAATGAGAGAAGGTAGACACAGTGCAGACACATAGCAGGTGCTCCAAGATGTCCCCTTCTCTTTCTTAAAAATAAAAGGGCCCTATTTTCTGTCCAGATGAATATGCATACAGAGTGAATACAAACATGTTTATAGAAGCTGGAATAGTTGATGTCACCACAGATGTCCCCTTCTCTTTCTTAAAAATAAAAGGGCCCTATTTTCTGTCCAGATGAATATGCATGCATAGTGAATACAAACATGTTTATAGAAGCTGGAATAGTTGATGCCACCACCATCTCAGAAAACCCAGATGCATATATGGGATGTGCTTTGCTACTTATTGCCCATTAAGGAGCTATTGATGTAAGCTATTAAATAAATTAGGATCCAGCCCCTTTTTTTTTTTCCCTAGAAGGTGGCAATTTGAATATCAGTGTTTTTGTTTTAAATCAAGAAGCTGAGATTTTGACCAATATCACATCGTCCTTCATATGCTTTAATTAAGATCATGGTCATGTATACCCTAATCCCAAAAGAGGTCGAGGAACCAGATGGCATATGGCATGCTCCCTGCCTGTCCAGTAGAGGACACTGAAGCATGTGCACAAGCCTAACGACTGCAGCCTCCTGTAGTGGTTAAGGTCACTGACTCTGAGGTCAGACGGACGTGAGGTTCCTTCCTAGCTCTGGCACTAACTAGTTAGTTGCCTGATGTGACTTTGGCAACTTGACTAAGCGGTCTTGGGCTCAGTTCCTGCGTCTGTAAAATTGAGATGATAACACTACCTAATTCATGAAGGTGTCTGAGAATTAAATGAAAGAGAAAATAACTTAAAAGTGATTGTGTGAAATAAACAGCAATTGACAGGTGCTTGGCATAATTCCTGGCACCCAGGAAATATCCAAAAAAAAAAAAAAAAAANTTGAAACCACTCATTTTAGAAATATACTCTGTAAAGAAAGAACATGTACTTTGAAACCTGATTTCACCATTACTGGCTGTGTGACCTTAGAGAAAGAGCTTATACTCCCTGAGTATTTTCTGAAATATTGATTGACCAGTAGCATCCTCATGGAGTTACTCTGGAGTTTGAATGAGAGAAGGTAGACACAGTGCAGACACATAGCAGGTGCTCCAAGATGTCCCCTTCTCTTTCTTAAAAATAAAAGGGCCCTATTTTCTGTCCAGATGAATATGCATACAGAGTGAATACAAACATGTTTATAGAAGCTGGAATAGTTGATGTCACCACAATCTCAGAAAACCCAGATGCATATATGGGATGTGCTTTGCTACTTATTGCCCATTAAGGAGCTATTGATGTAAGCTATTAAATAAATTAGGATCCAGCCACTTTTTTTTTTTCCCTAGAAGGTGGCAATTTGAATATCAGTGTTTTTGTTTTAAATCAAGAAGCTGAGATTTTGACCAATATCACATCGTCCTTCATATGCTTTAATTAAGATCATGGTCATGTATACCCTAATCCCAAAAGAGGTCGAGGAACCAGATGGCATATGGCATGCTCCCTGCCTGTCCAGTAGAGGACACTGAAGCATGTGCACAAGCCTAACGACTGCAGCCTCCTGTAGTGGTTAAGGTCACTGACTCTGAGGTCAGACGGACGTGAGGTTCCTTCCTAGCTCTGGCACTAACTAGTTAGTTGCCTGATGTGACTTTGGCAACTTGACTAAGCGGTCTTGGGCTCAGTTCCTGCGTCTGTAAAATTGAGATGATAACACTACCTAATTCATGAACGTGTCTGAGAATTAAATGAAAGAGAAAATAACTGAAAAGTGATTGTGTGAAATAAACAGCAATTGACGGGTGCTTGGCATAATTCCTGGCACCCAGGAAACATCCAAAAAAAAAATAGTGGCAGCCACCATGATTGTCATTGTATTTTATTTCGCAGGGTGCAGTAGGAGCAAAAAGCAAGGAGTTTTTCTGCCTTTCCAGTAGCTGTTATGATGGATGACTCTGAGGGCTTGTCAGCTCGTTAATGTAACGGAAAGACTAACAGGAGTAGAAGAGGGACATAAGTGGGGCAAGATTTAAAGGACTATTGTTTGTTTAAATAAACAGTGAGATAGGAAATAATGCATGGAAGCCAGGAATTATGTGTACCTGGATTATATTAGGTTAATCTAGTTTAATTAATCTGCAAGGATTAGGGGAGAGCCAGAAAAAGTGAAGGTGAAAACCAGTCAAGTCAACAGCTGCCCTGCCACTTCTGTCGGTCAACAGAAGTGGAGAACAGGGCATTTTCCTCTGATTGTTAAGCTTTCTTAGCAGCTACAGAACATTTCTTTTCTTCTTTATAGACTAAGTTCACTCTACAGCAACACATTAGAATCACTTAGGAAGCTTTTGAAAAATCCCAGCACCCTAAAACATAATTTCTTGCCTTCAGAGTTATTGTTTGTTAATATGTCCTTTGCTGAGAGCCTTCCTTCCCCATGAAGGCTGAGGCAGGAAAGAGAAGGGTGACCCAAGATGCCCCAATTGCTCCGGGCTATGATAATAAATGAATTTAAGCCACAAATAAGTCTGCCACTTTGTTCTTATCTGCACCTTTCTCTCCTTCCAGTTCCATCTTCCTCTTTTCATGCTTCTTCCCCACCTTCTTCCACCTGCATTTTCTGTTCCCTTTTCTACCTCTCAGGGATTCTGAGAACATCTCTATAATGCTGGCAGCCTTTCTGCGGATCTGGCCACTAGAGCTCTCTCTGGGGTCACTCCTGATGGTTGCTTATTTCTTTCCCACCTCTGCCAAGGTCAAAAACAAAACTTGCTCTTCATTCTCATATCAGTCAGACTCAGGTAGTTGATGTAACGGAGACCCCCAAAATGTCAATGATTTCACATTTAGTCCTTAATAGAATAAGGATTTATTCATAGCTCCAGTCACAGTGTAGTGTGGGTTACTCTGGGAGCCAGACTTTATCTGCCCAGAGCTTTGCCGTCTCCATCCCCCTAGGGCCTCCATGGTGCTCTCTCGTTTAGGTCTGGCAGGAGAGGGAGAGGATGCATGGAACTGTGTGGAATATTCTCTGAGCCAGACTGGAAGCAGCATACCTCACATCGACCCTCATCCCATTGGCAAGAATTAAGAACATCCAGGAAGAAGAGGAAAACGGGTTTAGTGACAATCTCGCCAGTCTTTGCCACATTCCTCTGTTCTGGATCTCACCCCTTCATTTATAATCTATAATTAAATCTTTAGCAAGTGCCTGTCACCAGTTGGGCACTCTTTCAGGGGCTCTGGTTACCAGCAATGAACAAAGCCTCAGTTGATAAAATATAGTCATTGGTTTCTCTTATCTCTGTGATTATCTTGTAGCTTAGATTTTCTGCTGTGTTCCATGAAAACGAGAGGGTTTTCATTGATATAACTTTTAGTGATAATTCTTAAGAATAATCATTCTTTCCTTCCTTCATTCAAGCCCCTCTTTGCTCCAGAAAAAGTTATGGCAGGTAGTTTTTAGCACACTGCATCTACTATGAGCATCATTATTATGATACATTTTTAGAGTTATTGGTGAGTCCTTACATTATTTAGTAGAGAGGGTCAGAGCCCCTAGGTTTGGGGAATTTGGGGATGCAGATCCACTCGTGAGTTTTCTAGTGAAACGACAAAAATTCCCAGAGCTGGGTAAGCATGTCCTTAGAATTCCCTCTTGGTTTACATCAAAATCATCTCTTCGCACTTGGGATTGAAAATCATACTCTGTAAGCTCTGAATAAATATTACACAGCCATTTCCTGTACCCTCAAGGAAACATTTTCTGGAGAGCAGTGAAAATGATTTGATGAAGTTTTACGTGCGTGTAGAGTTTTCCAGATGCATCTCATCCCCAGTTCTTTCCCTTAAGAGTTCCTCACGGGCAACAGTGTTGTTTTGTTTTTTTCTCTTGCATCTCTGGAGGCCAAGCACCTAGTAAAGAGCCTGACACATAGTAGGTGTTTTACAGATGCTTGTTGCATTAATGCTCTGTATTGGTTTTCTAGGGTTGTGTAACTTAAAACAACAGAAATTTATTCTCTCACATTTCTATAGGCTTGAAGTCCAAAATTGTGTTAGCAGTGCCATGTTCTCTCTGAAGTCTGTAGGGGAGAATCTGTCCCATGTGTTTCTCTTAGCTTCTAAAATTGCTTGTAGTTCTTGGCATTCCTTGGCTTGTAGACACATAACTCCAATCTCTACCTCCATCGTCACATGACATTCACACTATGTGTCTCTTGGTCTCTTCTCCTTTTCTTACAAAGACACCAGTCATTGGATTAGTCCCCACCATAGTCCAACATGACTTTATCTTAACCTGATTATATCTGCAAAGACCCTGTCTTCAAATCAGGTCACATTCACAGGTACCAGGGACCAGGACTTCAACAGATCCTTTGGGGCAGCACAATTCAGCCCACAATATGCACCACCCCCTTTCTATGAGCACACGCATCGTGAATCCTTTTTCCTGATATCTCTCCGCTACCTGAATTCCTACGTGTGTGATGAGTAAAGACATGAAGGAACAAACCAGCAAATGAGGAAGGAAACGAGAGGGCTGGGTGTTTGGAGAAGGCTTTGTCAAGGAGATCGCAGGATTATATGAAGGTTAGGGTGTGACCCCCATTGTACCTGGGCTTGAATCTCTCCTCGACATCTTTTTGGTGAGTGTCCTTTTACAAGATCCTCAACATTGCCAAGACTGGACTTCTCTCATCTCTAAGGTGGAGACAAAAGTATTGATGAAGTGATGGAATAATGCATGGAAACAACTTAACATAGTGCCTGGCACTCAGTAGTTTTTCAGATTAGAGGTGGCGTGTTTCCCTCACCCCCATCCTTCTGCCAATGCTGCACTTCTAGTGTGTGCTAAGTTCCTGGCCCACTGCTGGCACCTCGGGATGGATTAGATAGGGCATGAGTCCTCAAGGGGCTCACTGTCCTGAGAGTGTTTATTAGATTCAGAGTCAGTCTGGATTCTTGTATATCCTCTACCAAGCCACCATGAGATGTCCATGGACTCTGCAGCCCTTTGGACTTCTGATTGCCCACGAACTTGTAGCAATCTTTCATTTTGTTTTGTTTTCTGTTTTTGCTGTGGACACAGTACCCCGTTGCCTCCCCTCCCCACCCATCCCTTGCTTTGCTAGTTGGTTTGTTCTATCAAGATTAGTGCAGTAACAGAAGGCTCCATTAAGGGCATCTGTTAGCTTATTTCATATTTTATTCTGACTTTTAGAGTGCTTCAACATAAGGAAAGGAACCGTCAGGTTTTACAACTTTTCCATCGAGAGTACTCCCAGCATCAGATCATATCCTGTAGGGACTCCTGGTCACAGCTACTTGGCGGGATGATGTCCTGAGCAACCACACACAGGGAGATGGGAAACACACCAGCCTTGATTTCCCCACAATTACTAATGTAGCCTCTGTGGGAAAATAGAGGTTGCATTAGGTAAGCAGGGCTTTCTGATTGCTGCGTGATCAGTCAGCTTAATTTTGTCATTACACACCTCGTTGTGTTAACAAAATGTGATGAGAAAATGCAGGAAATGCTATTAGCTTTTGCATTATTACTAACATACAGCTTTGAATGCCCAACAAGAGCATAATAAAATGCGGGGGGAAATACATAGGGAAATCAAGGGGAGGTAGCATAAGAGACGGAATGAACAACAGGAAGTTAAGACTTCGGCTACTTCATAAAATGTCAGAAGGGCCTGTAAACTGTGTAAAGGTGGACTCTGAGCTTCCTAGCAGGATGTACAAGGAGGGAAACAGGATTGCTGACATCGTTCCCAGTTATTTCTAGAACTGAGCCCTGAGAAGAAATTGTAGTTTGGGTTCTCATATGAAAAGAATATTTGTTAATGGAGTGAACAAGTTCTCATACATGAGTATGTATTTTGTGTCTGTCCTTTGCTCCCAGTCTCAGCCATCACTCGCACTGTACTGTATAGAATGGGTGGTTATTTAGGTGGATTGAAGTTCCCATTTGTGTGCTCTTAATTCAATATGCAGTACTGCTTTTCATTTCTTTTGATGGAATGGTAGATAAATGATGGAGAATGGGTGTCAGCTAAGCGAGTTATTTGAGCAAGTAAGATCCTAGGCCCTATGTTCTTTGCACCAGGGGATGCTGTGGTTTTCTTTCCCTCTGTTGTGATAGTTGCACAAGGCAATGAGGAGACAGTCCAGAAAGGTTTGTTGAAATAGAAGACACTCAGTTTCCTTATCTGCAAAATGAGGGTGAGGCAGGGACTGGACCTGGAATAGAAAGGACCACGGGGTAACATTACCATGGTTGGCTCTGACTCACTGGTCAGGGAATTTGTGGTTTTGGCCATCCCAGCATGCCTTCCCCTTCTCCTAAGAACAGCCATCTACATTTGGGAACTTGCCTCTCCTAATGTCAGTTATGTAGCATGGTCAATCCTAGAGCCATTGGCGGACCACTCAGCACGCATCGTCATAAGTGCCTTTGCCACTCTGGTCCTGAAGATGTAAAGACATGCCTCCAGAGCTGCCAGTGAACACGTTGCCCATCCCAAGGCAAGTCCTGATGAGTGCAGAGATGTGGGAGATAGAGAGAAAGGGAGGAAATGGGACCTGAGTCCTGGGTTCCAGACCCTGGGGTCTCTGGAGCTGCCGCTCTAGTTTGTGAAACTTTCTCTTCAATTCTGTGAACTCTCTTATCCCTTTCTCATAAATTCTTCTTTTTGGATAAATTCCAGTTTCTCTTAAAGGCAGTGGAATGAGTCCTGAATAATAGTACTTCTGTGCGGAGAGGACTTTGACCTTGAGACTGGACTCCATGGGAGAAAAGGGTCAACTCCACCATGTCTAGCTGGTGGTAAGACAGGAAGTGGTTAGGCGTGTCCCTCGTGTGTGCTGGCCTTGGTCCACATCAGTGCTTCTCAGACATTTTGGTCTCAGGACTCTATACTCTTAAAGATAATACAGGACCCCGAAGAGCTTTTATTTATGTGGGTCATATCTATTGATATTTATTAATTAGAAATTAAAGTGGAAAACATCAAATTATTTATTAATTCATTTAAAAATAATAAACCCATTACCTGTTAACATAAATCACGTTTTTGTGAAAAACAGCCTATTTTCAAGCACATAATGAGAAGAGTGATGTGGTTATACATTTCTGCACATCTCTTCAATGCCTGACTGCAGAGAAGACAGCCAGTCTTCACTTCTGCCTTTGCCTTCAGTCTCTTGTGATATCACATGTCATGTGGCCTCTGGAAAGCTCCACTGGCCAGTTCTAAAAGAATGAAAGTAAAAAGTCAGATAAGACCTGAGCATTATTATGAAGAGTTTTGACCTCTCAGAGACTCTGGAAGGGTCTCAGGGACACCCCCTCGGGTCCTTTGACTGCACTTTGACAACTGTAGGTTGACGTGATATGCAACGTCTTTTCTAGCTTTCACATCCTATGATTCCAAGAGGGAAAATAATCTTCCTTTTAAAGATAGCTAAGTGTCATTGTGTCCTTGTCTTACCTCAGCTTCTCATATGTGTGGGACCTTAGGTATGCCACTTAAATCTTCTTGTAAAGGGGAGGTCACAAGAATAACAGAAACCACAGATGGGTCACCTCATTAGTCTCCCCAATAGTGCTGGGAGGTGGGGACTATGATGGTCTCTATTTTATAAATGGGACAAATTTGGCTTAGGGAGGGTATAGTGGGTTGAATGGTGGCCCCACAAAATATATGTGCACATTCTAAGTCCAGTAACCTATGAATATAACCTTACTTGGAAAACAGGTC
The DNA here is from genome assembly GCF_000696425.1 of Galeopterus variegatus. Classification (NCBI taxonomy): domain Eukaryota; kingdom Metazoa; phylum Chordata; class Mammalia; order Dermoptera; family Cynocephalidae; genus Galeopterus; species Galeopterus variegatus. The sequence goes on from NW_007726606.1 coordinate 641,391, forward strand.
TTTGCCGATTTAATTAACTGAGGATCTTTAAATGAGACATTCTTAGATTATCCAAGTGATCCCTAAATTCAATGACAAGTGTCCTTATAAAAGAAGGGCAGAGGAAGATTTGTGACAGACAGAAGAGGAGGAGGT
>NW_007726606.1:642276-643295 GCF_000696425.1 Galeopterus variegatus
ACAAGTGTCCTTATAAAAGAAGGGCAGAGGAAGATTTGTGACAGACAGAAGAGGAGGAGGTTATGCAAAGACAAAGGCTGTGCAGTTTGTGATACTTTGTTATGGCAGCCACAGGAAACTAACACAGAGAGTAAAGAATCTGTTCAAAGTCACTCAGCTTCTAAGAGTCAGACACAGGATTTTAACCCCCAGTTTTGAATCCTGAGCCTGCCATGCATTGCTGCTTCCCCTGTAGTAAAACCACTGTGGTCCCAAACCCCAGGACTCCATTTATGTTTAAACAAGACTATGAACGTAAACAGGGACAGTACAATACCAGACACAGAGCCAAGCAGTAGTCACAGTTTCCTTCTCCCCACTACTCCTGTGAATGTACCACCAGCCCATGTGGTCAGACACTGTGTTATTTCCAATTGTTCCAAGTGATAAATAACAAAACAACTTTGACAAATGCATCTTTTGGTTGCCTAAGGTTTTTTTAAATACTCCTTACCATAAATTCTTCAGGAATTCTTAGCTTTCTTGGGAATGGAACTACTTGGTTAAGAATATAAAGTTTCGTTTTGTTTTGTTTTTAAGGCCCTGGTTATATATTGTCGAGTTGCTTACCAAAAAGTGTATATGTCAGGATGATCTTATGAACAAGCTTAGCACCTCAGATTCATTCTCTCGCCTCCTCCCTCCCTCCTCCTTTCTTTCCTTTCAATATTTTCTCCCTTTTTTTGTTTTTTGTTCTTGGTTTTTGGTGGCTGGCACATATGGGGATCCAAACCCATGACCTTGGTGTTAATCACCACCACGCTCTACCAACTGAGCTAACAGGCCAGCCCACCTTCCAACATTTCTTATAATCCATGTGCTGAGCTGTGCTAGGCACACCAACTCCATAACTAAGACATTTCTTAAGACTGTTTCACACAAGTCCAGGAGAAATAAGTCTTTTAGGGGAAAAAAAAATATGACATGACCTCTCTTTTGGCTTATCACATGGATGTGGGGAGTCATTTCCATTAAAGGAC
>NW_007726607.1:0-589 GCF_000696425.1 Galeopterus variegatus
ACAGGTCCACGTATGTTTCAGTGTTCCCGGGGTGAGGGATGCTTAAACGGAAAGTGGGAAGTTTGAAAACACAGGGAGGAGCAGACTGTGGTGGGCCACGATTGCTAAACCAAGGGATTTAGACTTTATTCTTTTATCAGAATAAGGACTCAAAGACTACACAACAGGGCTAAGAAAGTATCCGGGGACACCGGGATTCTAACCAGCCTTCCCAGCACATGTATACCCCACAGATCTTTCTCTTCCAAACTGACGGCTCTCGGTGCCTGTGCTGCCCAGTTTGGCTCTTCGTTCCAACAGGAGGACCATGCTCTACCTGGCTCCCAAGTGTGAATCTCACATCCCTGGGACTCAGGGGCTCCTCACTGGTGGGAACCTGCCTCACGCTCCCCATTCCCTCCCAGCTCTGGCATAGCCCTGAGTGCGCAGCTGGAACACAGAACCTAACAGAAAACACAATCTGATTTGGAACTATTTTATTTGAAGAGGTTTTCTTCCATTGTTTTCTAGTAATAAACAGAGACTGAATACTGTTATAGTGAGTGCTTCACAGGCATCCTTGTATTTAAAATGAATCATATGGTAATGT